>NW_026903195.1:461340-726340 GCF_024500385.1 Phyllopteryx taeniolatus
TTGCTAAACAATATCACTCAATCCAAAACATAATAAATAAATTTTTTATTGAATTAAATCTGTAAAATAACAAATTAAGACAAATTCAGCTCCAAGAAATGGTCTTACGTTATATTGTTTCCACTTGTTAAACAGCACAATACTGTAGGCTCACCAGGTAGATTACAAAAACAGGAACAAGGCTGCTGAGGATATAAAAATATACACATCCCTTTTCAAATGCCAGGTTTTTCAGTTGTACAAGAATTTTGACCAAGATTAATCATTTTAACACATTTTCATCCATTAATGTGCCCTAGAATTTGTACAACTCAACTGTTTTATTTTTGTATCTTTTTTGAGAGAAGAGGTAAAAATAAACTTGACTGTGATTGACTTGGACTGGACGTTTAACTCGTTGGCTTCTTGGCCATGTCACCATTGCAAAAGAGATGTTCTGTTTTAACTGGCCTTTTACGTGGTTGAATAAAGTTTAAACAAAAGAAATAAAATCTGGTTGCACAACCCATCGCCCAGGTGTGAGGGAACCGGCCGGCGCGGCGGACCTTTTGGCGAGGCTGCGAAGTCCGCCGGTGTGAAACGCGTCCTCCTCTTTCTACTCGGCTAACCTCGCTAGCCGCCGAGCTAACATGCCGCCAGCTAGCTGGTCACAACGCGGCGGAGGGAGCTCCTCGTCGGCGGCGCACGAAGGACGAAGTGACTGAATCTGCCGGCTCCGTCGAAGACTAAGCCCAGCCGCGCACAGGCAAGTGTTATCATGTGTGCCAATGGGCCTCCACCTCTGACGGCTGGGCCTACACCACCACCGATGGCTGGGTCTCCTCCACCACCACTGACGGCTGGGCCTCCACCACCACCAACGACGGCTGGGCCTCCACCACCACCACCGACGGCTGAGCCTCCACCACCGCCACCGACGGCTGGGCCTCCTCCACCACCACCGACGGCTGGGCCTCCACCACCACCACCGACGGCTGGGCCTCCACCACCACCACCGACGGCTGGGCCTCCACCACCACCACCACCGACGGCTGGGCCTCCACCACCACCACCACCGACGGCTGATGCGGAAGCTGGCAGCGTAAAGCTATATGCAAACATTGCCAATAAAAGAAACAGGGGGCTGCCAAACCCCGCAATACTAAAGCACCGGAAATGGAGGGCGTTCCAAACCGTTAATAACTCTAAATTAATATGGGACTCAACACGTAAACCAAAAGGCATTCTTTGTGCACACTTAAATATACGAAGCATTTTAACGAAAAGTGATCAGGTCAATCACCTTCTCACTGACTCAAATATTGACTTCCTCTGCCTATCTGAGACATGGCTCCATGAATCTTCGCCCTCAGCAATACTATCTGTACCTGGTTATAAAATGTTTAGAAACGACAGACAGGGTTCTAAGGGAGGAGGTGTTATGATTTATGCCAAGGTGACTTTTAATTGTAATGAAATACATGTTACAGATGAGAATGGATTAGAATTTCTTGGACTAACTGTTTCTTTGTCACAGCAAATGTCTTGTAGTTATTTATAGGCCTCCCTCATCAAATGCCGCTTTCTATGAAAAGCTGGAAATGTTACTGAAACAACTCAATCTTGCAAAAGAGGTGATAATAATGGGTGACCTAAATGTTAATTGGGAAGTTAACAAAGTTAGGAAAAAATTGAAAAGGGTTATGGATGATATGGATATGACTCAGGTTATTAATGGCCCTACGAGAATTACAAACTCCACCCGAACTCAGATTGATCTAGCCTTGACTAATAGGCCAGAAAGGATCTTGAAGCCATACAATATGCTCACAGGATTGTCTGATCACAATCTTATAATGGTTTCAAGAAAATTAAATAAAAAGCGCTTCAAACCCTTGGCCACCACTGAATCCAATAGGATACCAAAACACGAACAACAAAATTTCCAAGATTCCATCCAAGAAGTAAACTGGGATGTATTACTCGCTGGTAAAAATTTAGATGAGGATTGTTCTAAATTTGCCAACAAAATACAAGAAATTATTATACAATTTACACGGATAATTAAACTAAAAGCTAGAAAGAATGGCCTGCCTTGGTTAAACACATTTATTCTGAAACTGATGAAAGAACGCGATCATTCCTTGAAGTTGTCGGTCAAATCAGGATACAATAGACAGCACTTTATCTCACTGAGAAATAGGGTAGTGAAAGAAATAAGAAAATCTAAAGCTGACTTTTTCATTACTGCTCTGAATAGTGCGAAGGGAAATTCAAAAATAACCTGGAATTATATTAAAAAACTATTGGGTGTTACACAAAATAACAAAACAAAACTAATGCAAATTCAATTAAATGGAAACATCCTGACGGAACCTCAAGTGATGGCTGATGCTTTTAACAACTACTTCATTGAATCTGTGTCAGAAATCTCTTCTAAGTTTGCAGTAAAACAAATGAAGGAATACCCTGCATTGTCTACAACGCAGTTCTTTACTATTACAAATATTACTGTGACCAAAGTTATCGATTTAATTCATTCACTCAAACCATCTAAGGCAAAGGATGTTTTTGGAATGGACACGAGCATGCTCAAAGATCTAGGTTCAACTCTTGCTCCTCCTATTGCCTCAATCATTAATCTTTCAATTTCATCTGGTCACTTTCCAAAGGCCTGGAAATCTGCTATTGTTACCCCTGTCTTTAAATCCGGTGACTCAACTTCTCTGAATAACTACCGACCTATAAGCATTCTTCCGGCCATTTCCAAAGTTGCAGAAAAATGGGTGTCAGAGCAGATTGTCCATTATTTAATCAGCAGCTCCCCCTCTCTCCACGCCATGCAGTTTGGTTTCAGATCCAAGCATTCCACTGAAATGGCTACATGCCTCTTCATTGAGAAAATAAAATCTTCTCTCGACAAGGGTGGAGTTGTAGGGGCGGTGTTCTTGGACCTCAGGAAAGCTTTTGATACAGTAAATCACTCTGTTCTTCTTACCAAGCTCTCAAAATTTAACTTCTCTCGCAAAGCTGTGAGCTGGATTGAATCATATCTGCATGACTGAACACAATCTGTATCAGTTAACAACTGCAGATCAGAGTCTCTTAGGCTAACCTCTGGAGTCCCTCAGGGATCAATATTGGGCCCCCTTTTATTTAGTCTTTATATCAACGATTTGCCCACTGTTTGCTCTGAAGCAGAGTGCGTAATGTATGCAGACGACACAGTTTTCTTTGTTCATGGTCGCTCCAAAGATACTGTTGCTGCTAAACTCACTAATACAATGTCCTGTGTCACAACTTGGTTGCAGGAGTGCTGTCTACAGCTAAACGTTTCTAAAACTGTAGGCATGTATTTCACTAAAACAAATAGAGTATCACCTGACCCCGACATACTTGTTAATGGAGAAAAAATGCAAATTGTCAGCCAATACAAATATCTTGGGTTAATAATAGATTCACAGCTTTCCTTTAAAGCCCATATTGACAAATTGTGTAAAAATATCAAATTAAACCTCGCAAATTTTCGTGCAATTCGGAATGAAATGTCAACTGAAGCTGCAAAAATTTACCTGCATTCGATGATTCTTAGTCACTTTAACTATTGCATAACCAGTTGGTCCCAGGCTGGTCAGAATGCAAAAAAAACATTGGAAGTTTTGTACAAACAAGTAATTAAAGTGATGGATAAAAAACCAAGGCACTATCATCACTGTGCAATTTAAAAAAAATACAGTCTTTTAAACTGGGACCGTCTTCACATATTTGCAGATTTTAATTTGATTTATAAAGTACTGCATGATTTGGCCCCAGCTCCTCTGGCTGAGTTCATCAGCCAAAGAAACAGCTCTGAGCGTGTCACTCGAGGCTCTGTCAGAGGTGACTGTCTCATTCCTCTGCGCAGGAGCACTTTCAGTAAGTCAGCCTGGTCAGTGAGGAGCGCTGGTGAGTGGAACTCAGTACCTAAGGAGGTTAAACTGCTTCCAACATACAAGGCCTTCACAAAAAAACTGAAAATGTGGCTAGTTAACACCTATAGCTGCCAACACTAAAAGACAAGTATGTTATGTTGTCTTTTTGTTATGATCAAAAAAATTATGGTTTTATTCTCTCTTAATAGTATAGTTTGATTATGTATCCTGTATTATATTGTCTTGTAGATGTATTTTACTGCTTTTTTACATCATGGCCAGGGGACTACAGATGAAAACTAGCCTTCTGGCTAATTCTGGCTTTTTTAACCATGTGTACTTCATGTGTTTTATGAAATTGCATTGTCCCCTTTCAAAAAATAAACTGAACTAAACAAGGATCCACTCCCTCATAACCGGCATGTGGCTGTGTTCAGAGTCTGTCGTGGCTGTCACGACTCACTTTGATTAGACTGTGATGCCTGATATAAGAGTTTGTGTGCAGACGTGACTTTCTTGTGTCGTTGTATTGGTGAGCTTGAGTCGAACTTCACTGTGGTAACCCCTTTGGATTGAAGCAACGGCGGCTGTTGCGAAAGTCGAAAATGAAAGTCTGAAAATAGGTCGCGCACGCAATTATTGGCAAATGAAAGTAGCGAACGGCATGTTATTGTCACGGAGTAAAAGTACCGTCCCTTCTTCACATAAGTACTTGAGTAAAAGAAAAAAGTATGCTTCATCAAAACTACTCTGACAAGTACAATTGATCCAAAACGTTACTTGAGTAAATGTAACAGAGTCAATGTAGCGTTTTTCTACCCACCGCTGAGTATATGTTATTATTTCACACTGTAAACTTCCTTTGTGTGTGGGTTTTGCCAAACAGAGCACAGTCTACAGCTTATTTATCTGACAACAAATGTCAAATTGACTCGATACTTATAAACGATATGTCGGACAAGTATAACCGCCGATAAGGGGGTACAATTTCAAAGATTTATTGGTTACATGAAACCAGCATTACCAGACAGATCTTCTAAAGACAATCCCAGTGAAATAAGTATCATTTTCCTGTGATAGCTATGAATATACAATTCTTTTAAACTGCTGAATATGCACCAATTTCCGGCCAGCTTCTTCATTCTAGGAGAATAGGGGTCAAAATCTTCAGGTGTGACGTTTTCTTGTTGAATCTAAGTTTCACACTTTCATAATTTAAAATGCAATCCAAGATTTGTAGCACACTTGTTGACCTTCTTGGTCGATATAAAAATTTAGAAATCATGGGTAAACTACAACATGTGTTCTACGTCATAAAGGAACCTTCCATCCATCCATTTTCTGAGCCGCGTATCCTCACAAGGGTTGCGGGAGTGCTGTAGCCTATCCCAGCTATCATCGGGCAGGAGGCAGGGTACACCCTGAACTGGTTGCCAGCCAATCGCAGGGCACATATAAACAAACAACCATTCGCACTCACATTCACACCTACTGCCAATTTAGAGTCTTCAATCAATCTACTCTGTATGTTTTTGGGATGTGGGAGGAAACCGGAGTGCCCGGAGAAAACCCACGCAGGCACGGGGAGAACATGCAAACTCCACACAGGCGGGACCGGGGATTGAACCCCAGTACTCAGAACTGTGAGGCAGACTCTCTAACCAGTCGACCACCGTGCCATAAAGGAACCTGTGTTTTTAAAATCACCTATTAACTCTCGAGGTTCCAAGCATGTTCGTTTTCATGAAAGAACTAGGATTATAACAACGTGTTAAAAGCCAACCAATTTATTCCTGACAGAGGAGTCTATACATATCAGAGCTCTGGGTCAGCAGCTACGCCTATCTTAGCCTTACCAGAGATGTCCGAACAATGTCTGTTCCTGACCCAGATTTATACAATTTTTCAAACAGGAAGTGTGGAGTTGTCTTCGTCTGGTTGGTCCAGGGTCCATTGACGTCGTCGTTACTATGCAGAATGATGGCCATTGCCGCTGGTGCCAGACGCTGTCTCAAAACTTCTCACTTCCTTATTTTGTTTGCAGCAACGCTTTGTAGCAACGGTTATCTCCAACAGATGTTTCCTGTGACCTCCACATGCACCCTACCGGGAACTTCCAAGCAGCACACCCCCACACTTCACTTTCATTCCATCCCCAATGCAATAAAGCATCATTGTTCAAGCATAAACCAAGCCACTAGCGTATATAATTTTTTAGCTATTTACAATTAAACGGCAAAACCATATCCCCTTATGGTGAAAGAAAGAAAATATGCAGACGAAAAGGGAAATAGAACATCGTGTGTTGCTAAAAATGTGAATGTGAGTGTTTAATGCGTTGAGTCAGAGCGAGAGAGCACAGTTTGGATTTCGTGTGAAACTAGTAATTTCCCCCAAATTAATAAAGCACTAATCTTGTACATCCTGGCTACAATTGCAATGCTTACTCACGATTGTAGATCATCTGGTCTTTGGGAGTAGTCTTTCTGCACATGTCTCCGGAGGCGATAAGGTAGGTTTGGTCAAAGAAAAAGATGCACAAAAACAGGCGGAAAAAGGGAAAAAAGTTGTTCTTGACACGTTCTGTGGGCGGTTGCAACCGTTTCTCTTCCTGCCTTTTCAGGGACCCGCTGGCAATTTCAGAGTGATCACGCTCGGCTGGAAGCGTACCTGGTACTTTTAGTAGCAGTTGCTCTGATCGCCTAGCGGTGGCCCACGTCGAGGGTGGGAAGCCGCGTGTCCGAACAAAAGGAAGGGGAGCTGATAGCAAGAGCCAGGAAGCAAGGCAAGAGCAAAGAACCAAGAGAGAGAGGCAGAGGAGGGGGCCACCGGTTAAATACCCAGGGGGTGTGTTCAAAGAGGACCGAGGTCCAGACAGGACCACACCAATCAACTTGAATCTCGTCTACAATTTTGACCCATAAAATTGGTTTAAAATGATATAGCAATATAAAATACGCTGTACACTTTACTCATAGGTCAAACATATAAAATGAAAAAACATTCGTCTCGGCAAATCAACTGCTTATGGTTCATTCACATTTCATGTTGCTTGGGGTTTCAAATCAGGACAAATAGTTCTCAAAGTCTTGCAGGTGCGACAGTAAAGTTGACACACTGACACAGACATCAAGGCATACATTTGAAATATTTCTGCAGAGTTCATGAAATATCAAAACGGACGTTTTATCTTCATTTAAAAACAACTGAATGGAAGTTTATGGGTTGCAGTACTCTCAAACGCCAGTGGGTGGGGCCTTGCGTGCACCTTTGTCACTCTGTCCCTTTTGGCTGCTGTGAGTTCAAACTAAGAAAAGGACTCTTTGATAACTGTAAACCAAGATTTTGAGGGGACCTGCTAATTACTTTCGGGTTCGATAGGCGTCTTCTTGTGGTAGTCTCACAGCAGGGCCGCTTGGAAGAAAGCAGTTTATCAAGTCGTGGGGAGTCACTGTGACACCTCAGGTTGCGGGGAGCATGTCCACTACACTATCAATTGGTCAAAATCAATAATACTCCCTATAATGACTAACTCATGGAATCCTGCGGACCAAAATCCAAACTTTCCTATTCCAACTGGAAATATCAAATATCTAGGCATTAATATCTCAGCAAAACTTACAGAGTTAAATAATTAAAATCACGTACCGCTACTGGAAAAAAATTGTGATGATTTAAAATGTTAGAACAGTCTACCTATCTCACTTTCAGGGCGTATAACTACAGTAAAAATTAAAACGTTACCACAAATTAATTATTTATTTTCAATAATCCCATTTAAACCCATATTAAAATGGTTCCAAATGCTAGACTCTGCTATTCTAAAATTTTACTATAAAAATAAGAAAAATAGAATCAGCCTAGCTACCCTTGTCATGATTATGCAACTATTTCAGTTAAACAAGTATTTCAGCTAACATTGTTTCCAATAAGTAGGTGCAGCTTCAAATGATTTAGGCCATTAATATAAACCGCTTTCGCAAGGCGCTGGCAGTGTGGTTTTATCTTGTTTGTCACAGGAGGGTCGAAAGTACTATATGTCTCAGATATTGCAAGAGGTAGCATCAGATGATGCGCAAAAATTGTTGCTGCACGTAGAACGCCGCGAAGATCATCTCTCGTGATTGGTCCGTTTTAGTCACACGCTGTGATGACGTACTCAGTGTGCCCCCTTGGTTCTACATACCATCTACGCCGCCACCTTCTTGATCAATTTTGCAGCATAATTAAACGTATCATCATTACTCGTGGACTCACTGTAGTAGTCTCGCCACACTGCACTATTTGCATATCTGTTGTTGACCAATACTGGCCACTCATGCCAGAGTAGCATCTGCTACCATTTGCACACTGATTGAGGAGTATCTGCAACATTTGCACAATAAACATTGTCCCAGATTATCGCACTACTCGTCATTTACACTGCATACACTCCTCAGAATCAGAATCAGAATCAGAATCAGAATCATCTTTATTTGCCAAGTATGTCCAAAACACACAAGGAATTTGTCTCCGGTAGTTGGAGCCGCTCTAGTACAACAGACAGTCAATTTACAGAACACTTTGGAGACATAAAGACATTGACAAAAAACAACAACAAACAACAATTGTGCAAAAAGATGCAGAGTCCTCAGTTCGAATGGCTAATATCGCAATAGTCCGGTGCAATGACCATTGTGCAAAGGGCACTCAGACTTCAAGGAGTGTATGCGGTTTAAAGTGACGAGTACTGCGATAATCTGGGACAATGGTTGTGCAAATGTTACAGATACTCCTCAATCAGTGTGCAAATGGAGCAGATGCTACTCTGGCATGAGTGGCCACTATATGCAAATAGTGCAGCACGGCGAGACAACTACAGTGAGTGCACGAGTAATACATAATACAGAAATGTGACAACGAACTCAAGTCAAAAAATTGCCAGCTTGTTGTAATGGAATTGTAAGTTAGCTGTTCAAGAAGTTGATTGCAAGAGGGAAGAAGCTGTTGGAATGTCTACTAGTTCTAGTTTGCATTGATCGGTAGCGCCTACCTGAGGGAAGGAGCTGGAAGAGCTGGTGACCAGGGTGGGGAGGGTCCGAGAGGATTTTGCACGCCCTTGTCTTAGTTCTGGCAGCGTGCAAGTCCTCAAGGGTGGGTAGGGGGGTACCGACAATCCTTTCAGCAGTTTTGATTGTCCGTTGCAGTCGGAGTTTCTCCTTTTTTGTAGTAGCACCAAACCAGACTGTGATGGAAGAACACAGGACTGATTCGATGACCGCTGTGTAGAACTGTCTCAGCAGCTCCGGTGGCAGGCCATGCTTTCTCAGAAGCCGCAGGAAGTACATCCTCTGCTGGGCCTTTTTGAGGACGGAGTTGATGTTGGTCGCCCACTTCAGGTCCTGGGAGATTGTAATTCCCAGGAACTTGAAGGTCTCGACGGTTGACACAAGGCAGCTGGACAGCGTGAGGGGCAGCTGTGGCGAAGGATGCCTCCTGAAGTCCACGATCATCTCTACAGTCTTGAGCGTGTTCAGCTCCAGGTTGTGTCGGCCGCACCACAGCTCCAGCCGCTCCGCTTCCTGTCGATATGCAGACTCGTCACCGTCCTTGATGAGGCCGATGACAGTGGTGTCATCTGCAAACTTCAGGAGTTTGACAGTCGGGTTCGCTGAGGTGCAGTCGTTCGTGTAGAGAGAGAAGTCTCGGCGCCCTTTGCACAATGGTCATTGCACCGGACTATTGCAATATTGGTCATTCGAACTGCTCTAACTGCTAGAGGACTATGCATCTGTTGCACAATTGTAAAATAAATAAATAAATAAATAAATTTACCGGCATTACCAGACAATTATCCATCCATCCATCCATTTTCTGAGCCGCTTCTCTTCACTAGGGTCGCGGGCGGGCTGGAGCCTATCCCAGCTATCATCGGGCAGCAGGCGGGGTACACCCGGAACTGGTTGCCAGCCAATCACAGGGCAACCAGACAACTAGCAACCCTTTGTTGCTCAGTGACTGTTTTTTTTGTCAATGTCTTTATGTCTCAAAAGTGTTCTCTGTCAATTGATTGTCTGTTGTCGTACTAGAGCGGCTCCAACTACCGGAGACAAATTCCTTGTGTGTTTTTTTTTGGACATACTTGGCAAATAAAGATGATTCTGATTCTGATTCTGATCTAGGTCCAGTTGTTCTAGCAAACACTGTTCCACAGCCGCCATTGTTGTTGCTATGTTCCTTATTACTGAAAGGAAAGTAAAATCGGCTACCGGAAATGGCCCAAAAAAAAAAAAATGCAGAGGAAACTCCACCTTGTGGTGCCCTAGCCAATACCAGCCATAGTAACACCCCCAATTTGGAGGTGAAGTGCAGTAGATTTTCAAAACTGCGCCTGTGAATTACGCTTGATTATAAAGGCAAACTGCGCGCGGGACAGCCACAGTGACGTCAGCGCGATCACCGCCCGCGTGAGTATGAAGAAGCCTTTTGAGACAGACCCGCTTGGAGAACATCTTGAATGCACCACACATCAAATATACATATGAGGGCATTAATATGGCAGACGCTATCCAGGAGGGGGAACCCCATGAATGTGCTGCAAGGACAGTGGAGCTGTCTCAAATCAGACAGGATTTGCAAGTTACGCCCGACTCGGATACTGAGATGATTTTGTGTACAGATGGTTGATGTTTCAGGGATCTGGAGAGAGGCCTACAGGCAGTGTATCTAGTGCTACAGCAGGATGGCAGCAGTCAAGTTGAGGTGAAGGAATCCGAGAAGGTGGAAGGGAAGCAATCGGGACAATTGGCAGAATGGAGAGCGGTGGTAAGCACTTTGGAGTTAGCGGAAGAAAAAATAGTGAATGTTTATACAGATTCCGCCTATGTTTATGGTGTGGTGCATATAGAACGAGCACAATGGTTGAGAGCAGGTTTTCTGACTGCAATAGGAACGCCGGAAAAACATCAAGATGAGGTCATTCGGCTTCGGGAGGCTTTAATGAAGCCCTGCAAGGTAGCTATAATAACATTTAAGGAAAAATAGTAAAGGAAATAGCTTGGCCTAACAGGGAAATAAGGCGACGGATGTCGCCAAAAATGCAAACGGCGGGTTACTTGCCAACATATCAGATGGTGTACACAGAATCAGGACCAGTTAAATTACTTCCAAAGGTGACGTTAGAGACATTGCTGGAGGACCAAAAACGCGCGTCCCCGGAAGAAAAAACTATTTGGAAGGCCAATAAGGCCTCTCCAGATGCCACAGGCTTGTGTCACGTCACCCTGATAGTCGTCCTGTTCCCTCGGCGGTCCGGCTCCGGGTCCTGGTGGAAGACCCTCACGGCGCAGCAGATGTGGGTAAGGCACAAATGACACAAGCACTCATATATTGGTGGCGCCCTCATTTGCAGAACACAATTGAGAATTTGGTGAAAAATTTTGAGGTATGTCAACTATTTAATATTCGGCCAACCATGAAACCTCTCCAGGGCAGCTTTCCACTGCCTAAACACCTGTGATAGGACATTCAGTTGGATTTTATGGATGTTGATCGGGTGAGGGGCCAACGCTACCTCGTGGTAATCTTTAATGCATATTCTCGCTGGCCTGAGGCCTATCCCTGTAAAAAGGAGGATTCTGCCTCTGTCATTAAAGCGTTGGTCAACAGTTATATTCCCATTCATGACTTCCCCAAACAAATTCGTTCAGATAATGGCAGACATTTAAAAAATAAACATCTTCAAAAGGTTGAGGCAGTGCTCGGCCTCAAACATTCAATTGGTACAGTGTATCATCCCCAATCACAGGGGAAGTAGGAACGCATGAATCAAAATCTGAAGTCCAAAATTGCTAAAGTTATGGTTGGAACAAAATTGACATGAGTGGATGCACTTCCCCTAGCACTCATGTCAGTCCGCAGTTTGGTGAACTCGCAAACCCAGTTCACACCATTTGAACTAATCAGGGGATAGCAATTCCCAGGTCCATCGGCTGTGGCAGGAGCGGAAGAAGAGATGGAGCCTCTCAGGTAAGCCGTACTTCAAAGCCCTCAACCGCCTTGTCCAAATGTTTTTCAAACAGGTTGAGAGGCCCAAGGAGGGGACTATTCAGATGACATCTTTACGGCACCATGGGTCTACCTGAAAGTCTTAAAGCGCAAATGGATGGAGCCAAGATGGATGGGACCATACAAGGTCATTGAGAGAACATCTCACGCCCTCTGGCTATCCTAGTTTTTCCGCTTTTGTTTTGCCTGGATCACTGGGACGTTACGGAGGGGTGGTTTGGTCAAAAAGAAAGTTGCACTGTGACGAGGGGAAGGAGACAGGTGTTAGAGAGGGCTCGGTGACAGGTGTTAGAGAGGGCTCCGGGCTTAGCAGACACATGTATGCAGCACTATGGTAGTGACGTCACTATTAATTACACCAAGGGAACCACTCAAACGTTTCGATTTAACGTGTGTGAGGTACTCGACTGTTCCTCTTATTCTTACCATTGGCCTCATTTGTATCTGTGTCTGTATGGATGGCACCCCTGTGATGGGTGGGGTGGAGTGATCGCTTACATGGGGAAATGGTCGGTCCCACATCCCTGGAAGTATTTCGGGTTAGTAAGGGGAAGTTTGGGTCCCCAGGGTGGAGGAAGAAATCCTGTATTGTTGACTATTAAAAATTTCTGGCGAGGACCCAACATGGGGTTCCTATGGGATCATATAAGATGTGAAGGACACAATCATGGGTTTTACATCCCTCTTGGGGCTGAGGTCTCTGGGAGGTACCCGGTGAGCTTGGTCAGGGTTATTTTGCATGAACCGGTAAAGAACTAGAAGTCAACTTTGTTAGAGCAGCAGAAGACGGTGCAGGTGTTTGATACTACCACCCTCTCCCTACCCAATAGATTTCTTGCATCTACAGGGATAGATGAGCCTTCCAATAGCTAGTTGCAGGCAGTGGAGGATGTAGCCAATCGCACCGGGTTAGCGGACTGCATTATTTGTTCACCCCATAGACAACTCCTCCAGATAGTACATTCCATTCTGGGGTCGACCACGACCTCCGATTGGTCCATTATTCCAGCCCCCCCGACCTAAATGGGATTGGTTGTTTGAGTTGATGACAAAAGATAATTTGAAACCTAGGTGTCAGCCGTATGATTCGGTGTTTCCATTGACAGCTCAGAATGCGACACCTCCCATCTTTAGGGTATCGGCAGTAGGTGGTCATATTTGCCTTAAACGGAGACTGGGTGCCTCCACAGCAGTTGATGTAGAGATAATTCAGCCTTGTTTGTGTTTGTCTGAATTTGATTTGATGGACAATGTGAGTGTGAGGGACCTAATTAAGCCTAGGGCGGACATTTGGTGGTGGTGTGGATGGCCCTGTTTGCTCGAATGAATGCCTCCCAATTGGTCAGGTGCATGAGCTTTGATTTCTTTAATTTCACCTGTCACTTTGTTCTCTTTAGAACTTGTAGAACCAGACAAATGGCATTTACCCCCCTGGCTGGAGAAAGGGGAGGGGCAGCAGGGTCTGCCGGGACTACCTGTCGGCGGCCACTGGAGCCTCATCCCCAGTATACATAGATGCAATAGGAGTTCCGCGCGGTGTCCCCGGTGAGTATAAACTGGTAGATCAGGTTGCAGCAGGGCTTGATTCCATTTTCTTGTGGGTGACCCCTCATAAAAATGTTGACTGTATTAATTATTTGCATTACATTCAACAGAGACTTACTAACTTTACAGCAGACGCAGTGGCAGTGATTCATGGGCAGCTGTCTGCTTTTTGGGACCCGTGGATGATGTCCTGGTTTGGAAAATGTAATATATTGGTTACTTCGGTCATGGTCTCGGTTACTGTTATGGTCGGTATGTTTGTTTTTTGCGGGTGCTGTTGTATTCCGTGTTTGCGCTGTTCCATGTTTGTAATCGTGTAATCATGACAGCTATAGAAGGAAAATTTGGTCCGCCTCCACCATATCAGAGCCCCTTTACTTCAGCGGAGCCTGTATCTCTCTTAGGAGCAGAAGAAGGGGCAGTGTCCATTCCCGAGGAGAATACCACTGTCTAACATCTGTATCGACTGATGATCATACTATCCAGAAGGTGGACGAGCTGAAATTTTAAATTTTGCACTTGTATTTGCGTTGACCTCAGACTAGCTGAGATCAAAAGGGGGAATTGTAATGATTAACCAAATATTTCATTTAAACAAATACTTCAGCTAACATTGTTGGCAGTAACTAGGCATAGCTTCAAATGATTTAGGCCATTAATATAAACTGCTTTCATAAAGCGCAGGCAGTGTGGTTTTATCTTGTTTGTCACAGAAGGGTCGAAAGAACATGATTTCTCAGATGTTGCAAGAGGTGGCCTCAGATGACAGGTGAGGAACTGAAATAAGTCACGTGCCTGACGTCATCAACAGCATTCAATAAGAACCAGACAGTGCGTGAACAGAGGAGCAACATCTAGAAACATCCTCATAAAAGCTATAAAATGTAGAGGCTCTTTTTTTGCTCTGTCTGCACAGACAGAGCGTGAACAGAGGAGCAACGTCTAGAACAGTGATTCCCAATGATGGGAGGTGGTTTTGTCGTTTGGTTGTGAATGGCTGGGAAGTGATGTGGTCGCGTTGTGGCTTGGTTTGTGCTTGAACAGTGGTGCTTTGTTCCAGTGAAGATAGGGTGTGGGGGTGTGCTGCTTGGAAGTTCCCGGTAGGGTGCATGTGGAGGTCACAGGAAACATCTGTCAGAGATAACCGTTGCTACAAAGCATTGCTGCAAACCAAATGAGGAAGTGAGAAGTGTTGAGACAGCGTCTGGCACCAAAGGCTGATGTCGCAGCAACGGCCATCATTCTGCATAGCAACAATGACGTCAATGGACCCTGGACCAACCAGACGAAGACAACTCCACACTTCCTTTTTGAAAAATTGTATGAGACTGGGTCCAGGAAGAGATAGTTTTGTTCGGTCTACACCATCTCTGCTAAGGCTAAGATAGGCGTAGCTGCTGATCCAGAGCTCTGAAGTATGTATAGACTCCTCTGTCAGGAATAAATTGGTTGGCTTTTAACACGTCGTTATAATCGTAGTTCTTTCAGGAAAACGAATACGCTTGGAACCTCGAGAGTTAATAGGTGATTTTAAAAACACAGGTTACTTTAAATCGTGACCCCCACGTGATCCTGGAAGGACATCAGATAAAAGGACAGGAGTGGACAGGGATTCAATTGGAGTGCAATCTCCCCGGTGCACCGACAGAAAGAGGTGAGCAGAAACCTGTTTGATTTTATCACGAATTCTGCACATTGTAAATTGTGAAATTTGGGAGATTTGTGGTACAATTGTTTCATTGTCAATAATTACTAAGACGTTGTGTTGTTGTTGTTGTGTTAATCAGAAGTCAGGTAACAGAAGACCTGACTGGCCAGGGTAACAGAGGACCTGGTAAAAGTAGGGTAATGAAGTATCTCCTAGTCCCGTCGTAGACTGACTTCAAATTGGACGTGGTTTCATACTATGACGTTTCGGTAGATGTTGGGGATTTTGGGACCCCCAAAAACCGATTTAGTATAAGATGAGTGTGCCACCAAAAGCCTGGGGTGTGAACTGGACAATCGAGTGTAGAGGTAATGAATTTGATATGTATCAGAGTGATTACCAGAAGTCTTTGGAGGATTTGTGGATTGAAATAGAAGGTCAGTTGTTGGCTGGCATTGAAAGAAAGAAGCAGAAAAAGAAACAAGCAGAATTTAGAAGTGTGTGGGCAAAGTGAAAAAGGAAAGGAAGATAGAAAGGCAGAAATGTACCTTGTTTCATGTAGCAGATGAGTTTCAGAAGGAAGAAAGAGAGGTTATTCTGAAGGGAAAAGAGATGAAGGAGAAGTTGGACACTGCAGAGTGGATGGAGAAAAGAGATTTGAATAAGAAAATAGAAGTGAATGAAAAATTGAGGAGAAATGTTCACGAGATTTGTGTGGTGTCCACTGCCATGCCAGCTGTTTGGCGCGAAAAAGCGTGACAAATCAACCCACTAAATCCAATTACGGACCTTCCCAAAAGCGCCCCCCAGTAACTTCCCTTTATCCGGCTCTGCTGGTCGAGGGAGCTGCTCAAATGACAGACCAAGACAGTAAAACTCCCATCAGCACCCCCAGCCTATGCTATTCTTAACCCATCTGACAAACGACAACCCACGTACCCACTGCAGGCGCCCGTATACCAAATAGTGGGCGAAGTGAACCTGGTTGGTACGTCAGGAACACCCGACTTGACCGGACATGGAAAAAATATTGGCTGCTAACTGACAAGGTACAGTAGAGTAGTATACAACAGTTCTAATTGGCAAATTTTGAGACAACAGGAACCTTCCTCGAGAAGAGACCAGCCCAGAGATATTGGAGCGGGCAACACCGGCACTACGTTGCAGGAAGTTCCCGCTTGAGGGAACCGCAACATAGTGACGAGTCTGACTCTGAATTTGACGATGATCGAGAGGGAAATCAGGAAGAGACGGGCGGGGAGCTACCCCCAACTTTTGAAGTTACAATTGGCCCAGGCATGAAAAGTGGCCACTGACAACAAACAAGAAGGAAAAAAGAACAAAAAAATGGAAGCAGAAAAGCAGATGTGGATGGCGCAGGGATCGACGAGGGGATGAGGCGGGATTCGTGGTAGGGGATACACCAACGGAGACAGGGGAAGCGCTCGCCAACCTCCACCGGACCAAGCATGCTTCAACTGCGGTCAGTATGGACACTGGTACCATCAACCCCCACCGATGCAACAGCGACCTCCAGTGGGACCTGGAGGGGCCCTACCTCAAAGAGGAGGCTACGGAGCTCCACGCGGCAGAGGTGGACGCGGCCCTGCACCCTGGCAACAGCAACCGCAGCAGGCTCCAAAGCAACAACAACCATCTAGCCAGTGCTACTGCGACGAGGACTGGTCCGGTTACCAATAGGGATGCCTGGAGCCCGGGGACGGAGGTAAGGCAGAGCCTCTTATCCCCGCAAAGGTGGACAAGACGGACATCCACATGCGAATGGACACAGGTGCCACATATTCATCTGTATGTCTACCACTTCACGCATCCAAACACTCAGGGAAGATGACCACCTTAATGGGCTTTGCAGGGGTGCCCAGGAGTCTGCCGATTTCAACACCATTAAAGACTGAAATTTCTGGACAGACACATGAGCATCAGTTTGTCATGACGAAGGGGGTTGCTCAAGTGAACCTGATGGGCAGAGATCTGCTTATCAAAACCAGCGCTACCATCCTTTGCAGCCAGGACGGACTGACGATACAGTTCCTAGATGGGACTGTGATGAACTGTGAATGGAAATTGTCCGCCAGATGGAACATGGTGCAACATGAACTCCCGGAAGCGACCGCTGACATTTATTGGGCCCGACTTCAACCAGAAACAAAGGCGGGAGGCGGCGTCGAATCGGCCTTCCTGCAGTGAGGCCCTGGATCGACTCTCTTGCCTCCTACAGCCCTCCGATCGATCACTTCCATCTCACTCTGTACTATGACAAAAATGACTATTTGGTTTACAGAGAAGCCTTTGATTCAATACAGGGTGAAAACTGGACACTCAACAGTACAGGTATTAAGCTAGGTGTGGCGGCTTCCTCCACCTTGACGCCAGACCAGAGTGAGTGGTTTATGATGAGTTCGACATCTTTTCCACAAATTTCACTTGCACTTGCACTAGGTCATTAAGCCAGAGAACTGGGACCCATGGTAAGGAAATGCCATTTGGCGAATGATTGGCAACATGGTCAAATACCCAATGTGTTGTACTCTCCTAGTACTAAATGTTTTTGTATTCAGGGTGCCGCAGTGGACGAGAGGGTGTTGGAGCATGTGACACTGGTGCAATTCCATGGCAGAGAGCTCTTGGACAATGAGGACGCCGAACAGCTGTTGAACTCACTGCCGGACTCACTGTGGTCTGAGGGGCCTGCCGATGGGGGACTATGTGCATCCGTGACGCCGGTCACGTTCTAGGTAGACCCGACTGCTTTTGTTAACGTGCCGCAGTACCCCTGCCCAACCCCGATTTGTCCTCAGCTCCTCTTTCAGGTGGTCGGGTATTCTTCACCAACGGCTGCTGCTGGAGACATACCTCGGGACCGCTACAAGCGGGGGGTGCCTTCTTTGAGGCCCTGACCCCAGGAGACACAAATTCTGACTTCCAAACGCTTTGATCCACAAATGACTTTGTGAAACCCTCTGCTCAAGCTGCAGAATTGCTGGCCATGTGCAGGGACTGGAGTTATCTGAGTGTAACTTTTTATTCTGATTTGGCCCATGTTGGAGGATGCTTGTTTGTTGATTTGGCTGCATGGAGACGACAGGGTTTTGTTACGTCCACTGGCGACCCAGTGGCCCACGCAGAGCTGATTCAACGACTGAGCGAGGCTGTTGATAAGCCAGTGGAGGTGGCTGTGGTCAAGTGTCCAGGACATGTGAAAGCGAGCACACTGGTAACCCAGGGGAATGGTGCAGCTGATGAGAAAGAAAGCTAAGAAAGCAGCAGGCTATCAAACGGATGCTGAAGGTAACTATGTTGTCAAACAGGATCAGTTGATTGACTTACTCCCTGCAGTAACGGTTGATGTAGTGCGCGACCTCCAAGAGGCGGTGCCAGAGGAAGACAAACGTAAGTGGCAAAAGAAAGGTGCTGAGTATGACGACAAGAAGAAGCTGTGGTTTGGCCCGGCGAGAGGCCCTAGGAGACTGGTGTTACCGACAGGAAAGTTCATGCGGTTAGTGGTTGAGGAAGCGCACGCCCCGGCACATGAGAGTTATGTGTCGATGCTGAACAAGCTGTGCTTTTGGTGGCACCCTGATCTTCTGCGTAAGGTAAAAGAGTTTTATGTTTCTTGTGATATATGTCAGAATTTCAGTGTTGGAGAGGAGAGGGAAATGCAACACACTGAGATGGGCCAATGCCCGAATGATGTGGTGGTAATGGACTACACCGACATGGTAGCCCCAGTCCAAGGAAAAAGGTACCTATTAATGATTGTCGACACTTTTTCTGCATGGCCCGAAGCCTATCATTGTGCAAAAGAGGACGCGCCGTCCATCATCAAAGCGCTGGTTAACCATTATATCCCAACACATGGGTTTCGTCGAGTAATCAGATTGGACAATGGTACCCATTTTACGGCTAATTCGTTGGCTACGGACGAATCCATGCTGGGGCTCAAACACAAATTTGGCTCAGTCTAATATCCTCAGTCCCAGGCCCATGTGGAAAGGATGAATTGGACGGTCAAACAACGGCTGGCGAAAACGTGTGCACACACAGGGCTTAATTGGCTGCATGCCCTGCCCCTTGTTGTGTTCTCCATCAGGCAAGCAATTAACCGCAGGAGAAGGTTCACTCCTTACCGGCCGCCTGATGCCTGGTCCAGCCTCGGCTTCGCTCCAGCCGGACATGGAACCGCCAAAGGGCTATAAGCCCTACTGGGAGCAACTGTCATCTCTTGTGTCCTCGCTTTGTGTTTCAGATCCCTCTGTTGCAGACGTCCAAGTCAGTCACCCTTCCCTTCCAACTTACGTGTATTTGAAAGGGCTCCAAGGGAAGTGGTCTGAACCACAGTGGACTGGTCCGTTTGAGGTTACAGTTCGGACATCTCACGCCCTGCGTCTCTTTGGAAAGGGGGGCAAGTGGTACCACATGTCACAGACATGCCCTGCGCAGGCCTCTATTGTAGAGAGGGAAAAAAAAGAGTGGGCCTCTCGTGCCTGAGTGACTTTCTGCTGTATTGTGTATGCTGGACGTTTCTTTTTGCGTGCTGTTATTCGCCGAGGTCGTTTTTACCTAGTCTACCTAGTTTCATTTATTTTCATTCATTTTTCATTTCTTTCATCTTTGTGTATGTGTGTATGGATATTGCGTTTTGGTGTTAAATTGATCATTTAACATTGGGTGAAAATATGTACATCCTGTATGTCTGGCCGAAGAAGGTCATAATCATGACTCTGGTGATCTCTTTGATTATAGTTACAGGAATCTATTTCGGAATGCCCTCAAACCAAGAAGAACGAGTGGGAAAGCGCCGTGAAGCCAACAGGGGCCCTAGAGTTGAACTACACGCTGGGGGAAATTCCGGTACACCAATTTGATTTGTGTAAGGTGATAGATTGTGTAAACTGGGGCGATCCGGCGGGGTACAACATTTACTTGTGCGCTTTGAGTAGAGGACATGGAGCAGCTAACCGGTACCCGGTAAACCATAAGTTCAGCGCGGACCACCAGGTAGATTCATGTTTCAGCTGGGAGCAGGTGATTATCCACTCGAAACCGGGATACTGGGAGCCGATGAAGGGTAGGAATTGGCAGTGGAAGGACAGGATCAAACTTGAAAAAGGTAGTATGTACCCGGTAACCCCTGGGGACCGACACCCCGTACTGCTTGTATGACCTTCTATGATATAAATAGCCCCCCATTGAAAGAGTGGGGCGAACCAGTGCCAACCTTTACGGTCTTAACCTTGGGTACTGATGCCTCAGGGGCCGACCCCCTAGGACAGATTATTATTAATTGGCTACAACCGACAAAAAAAATCTAATCCAATAATGAGAAAATTTGCTAATTTAACAGTATAAAAAAACGTGGATCCGGTGGTTTTTCGAACCTCTAACATGACGGCATATGACCTAAATAATGACTTGGTCCAGGGAATGGTATACCGATGTATGCCAGAGGTGGCTAAGGGGCGATCGTCAGGGATTAATACAGGAAATTTTTGTTTTAAAGAAATTATTGTGGAAGGTAGGGACGCAGTCAAAATCAATCAAAAAGACTGCCTTGTCTGTGCTACTATGAATAACCTCAATTGGATTGTTAACTCTGTGATCCAGGAAATTTTTACTGCTGCTACTAAGTTCGCGTCGTGATGACTAAAGACAATCTGGAGGGTGAGTGCCAGCACTGGCACCACGTGTATCCTCTAACAAAGGTAAAAGGCGCTCCCCTCTATGATGTTGAAATGGTCCCGTCCCTACCTTGCATCTCCCAAAATAAGAGTAAGGTAACTTTTGGCCACAACAACAAACTATCTCGACCAATTGGCCACCTGGATCCACAGTTTTGTAATGTCACACTTTCAATTGACTATTATAAAGCGGCCCGATTGAGAAAGACGAGGTCCAATTTGTGGTGGATGTGTTGTGAGTTGTCAGTTGTGGGACTTCCTGCCCAGTGGATGGACAGGCACATATGCATTGATTTCTATGATAACCCCCACGGTGATCAAGCCTCTCTCTGAGCAAGAAAACAACCACATTGCGGCTTTCACCTGGGGGCATGACTGGTGGGGTTGCTTAACCCGCTCCCGCCGTTTGGTCAATGGCTTCAATGTGGGTGGAAACGCCTGGGAAGCAGGAGAAGACCCCACCTTCCTTGATCCCATCGGAGTTCCCAGAGGTGTCCCGGATGATTTCCGCAGGTCTTGAGAGTATTTTCATATGGGTAACCCCGAATAAAAATGTTGATTTTATTAATTACCATCAATACCAAATTCAAAGACTGGTGAATTTCCCCTCCCAATTGGCACAGGGCGTCCATGAGCAACTATCAGCTACCTCTCTCATGGCATTCCAGAATAGGCTGGTCCTCGATAGTATGTTAGCGGAAGAAGGGGGTGCCTGCTCTCGAATCAAGGGTCACTGTTGAATGATTATCCCCAACAATACGGCACCAAACGGAAAGATCACCAGAGCCATGTAAGGTTTGCAAGCCATGTCTGTTAAATTTAAATTAATGTCCGGAGTGGATGACGACCCATTCCATAGCCTGCTGAACAGGATGTTTGGTAAATGGAAAGGTCTCATGCTGACTTTGGCAACTACCATCCTGGTTGTCATTACTGTGCTTGCTTTGTGTGCTTTGTGTGTCCTTTATCATTCCTTGTCTCAGGAGTCTTATCCTCCGGATTGTCCACAAGGCCTTTGAGGGGAAGGACCCCCACGGCCATGGTCAGTTGCTGCCCCCGAAAGAGGACGTGGAGACCAAAAGCGCGCTCGCTCCGTTCGACATGGCCTTGGTATCCTCTCCTTAAGTTTTTTTGATATTTGCTATATTTAGTTTGGGCTATATTAAGTATTAGAGCGAACTTGGCTGCATATTTAGAGGGTGATCCAAAGGGGTAATGATGGGATGTGGTTTTGCCATTTGGTTGTGAATGGCTGGGAAGTGAGGTGGTCGTGCTAGTGGCTTGGTTTGTTCTTGAACAGTGGTGCTTTGTTGCAGTGAAGATAGGGTGTGGTGGTGTGCTGCTTGGAATTTCCCGGTAGGGTGCACGTGGAGGTCACAGGAAACATCTCTCAGAGATAACCGTTGCTACAAAGCGTTGCTGCAAAACAAATGAGGAAGTGAGAAGTGTTGAGACACCGTCAGGACAACGGCTGATGTCGCGGCAACGGCCATCAGTCTGCATAGCAACGATGACGTCAATGGACCCTGGACCAACCAGACGAAGACAACTCCACACTTCCTTTTTGAAATATTGTATAAGACTGGGTCCAGGAACAGATAGTTTTGTTCAGTCTATACCATCTCTGGTAAGGCTAAGATAGGCGTAGCTGCTGACCCAGAGCTCTGAAGTATGTATAGACTCCTCTGCCAGGAATAAATTGGTTGGCTTTTAACACGTCGTTATAATCGTAACGAAAACAAACACGCTTGGAACCTCGAGAGTTAATAGGTGATTTTAAAAACACAGGTTCCTTTACCAACCAGTGTACCAACATTAGTGCGCCGTGAGCGCTCTTCATGTGTGCTGTGGGAAATATCAAATTTTACTTAATTGCTCAAAAAAATATTAATTTCTAAGAAATAATTATCTTAATTAATCTATTTATGTCAGTGAGGTAAGGTGACAGACAGAACAAATAAATGTTCTTCTATTAGATGGCAGGAAGTACATACAGTAATTAATGTATCCACTTTTTGTGACATTTTTGTTTGTTGGTGTGCCGTGAGATTTTTCAATTGTAAAATATGTGCCTTAACTCCATAAAGGTTGCAAATCACTGACCTAGAAACATCCTCATAACAAGCTATAAAATGTAGAGGGCTGAAGGGGGAGGTGGTCTTTTCTTGCTCCATCTGCCCAGTGGATGCAAGGTTCGGCGGGGGGGAAAAAACGGCCCGGAATTCTGTGACTGTGTATTCCTGTATTACTGAACTCTGAAATACGGATCAAATTGCAACCTGTGTGAGTTTCATTCTTTGATTATGTTTTAATGGAAAAACAACAAGCATGCAGTGGTGAGTGTGTTTATCAATCAAAGGTGAGGAAGTGATGCCAACTCACAACACCCTTCAGAAAGGTAACAGAAGTGGCACTTGACGCACCTAACGTCAAACACTGTTACTTAGCTAACCTTTTTTTTTTTTGTCCTGTTCGGCTGTTAGGTCAAGCAGAATGGAGGATCTGTATCCCTTTTATTGCGGAACAGTTTTAATGCGTCACAGTGGAGTTTTTAAGCTGCCACTGTTGTTTCTTAGTATTATAATGGATATTTATTGAGAATCAGAGCCCCAGCGCCAAGCAGTCATCCAGCCTGGGGGGCCCGGTCTCAGGAGCACTGCCATGAAGCGAGTGAGAACCCACTATGACTGCCAGGTCCCCGACTGGCAGTTATTGTCCCTACCCCGTGTATCAGTGCCCCCCTTGAGTGGTGTGGTACATTAAAATCTGGAGAGGCCAGTGAGCCGGGAGAAGGGCTGCCAGGCACTGCTGCCTAACAGCCAATCCCCCACCCCCCCCACCCCCGCCTAACCCCCCCCCCCCCCACACCCAAGACCCACCGCCCCCGGAGGTGCGTGTATGTGATGCATTAAAAGCAATGGGGATGAGTGTGTGTGATGCATTAAAATCCTAGGGGGAAGGCAGGGTGGAGGGGCAGGGCGTCCAGACCGGGAAACAGCACTGACGTACTGAAAGCCGGTCCAACACCTGCACCCTCCCGACCCCATACCACTTCCCCAGGGACCCACTGGATATGTATGTGTGCCCAGATGTGTCTTTATTTTGCCAAGTACATCCAAAAACACACAAGGAATTTGTCTCTGGTAGTTGGAGCCACTTTAGTACGACAACAGACAGTCAATTGACAGAGAATATTTGAGACATAAATACATTGAGAAAAACAGTCACTGAGCAATAAAAGGTTGCTAGTAATCTGGTAATGCCGGTACAATTTTATTTTTTTGACAATTGTGCAAAAAGATGCAGAGTCCTCCAGCAATTAGAGCAGTTTCAATGACAAATATAGCAATAACAATATAGCAATGAAAATTGTGCAAAGGGCGCCGAGACTTCAAGGAATGTATGCTGTTTAAAGTGACTAGTTGTGCGATAGTCTGGGACAATGTCGATTGTGCAAATGTTGC
Organism: Phyllopteryx taeniolatus; assembly: GCF_024500385.1. Lineage (NCBI taxonomy): Eukaryota > Metazoa > Chordata > Actinopteri > Syngnathiformes > Syngnathidae > Phyllopteryx > Phyllopteryx taeniolatus. The sequence goes on from NW_026903195.1 coordinate 485,633, forward strand.
AGATACTCCTTAGTCAGTGTGCAAGTGGTGCAGATGCTACTCTGGCATGAGTGGCCAGTTTTGGTCAACAACAGATATGCAAAAAGTGCAGCGTTGCGCGACTACTACAGTGAGCGCACGGGTAATAATCGGCCCGACAGAAATGTGACAACAAACTCAAGACAAAAAATTGGCAGCATGTTGCAATGGAATTGTAAGTTAGCTGTTTAAGAAGTTGATGGCAAGAGGGAAGAAGCTGTTAGAATGTCTGCTCGTTTTAGTTTGCATTCTTCGGTTGCGCCTTCCTGAGGGAAGGAGTTGGAAAAGCTGGTGACGAGGATGTGGAGGGTCCAAGAGGATTTTGCACGCTCTTGTCTTATTTCTGGCAGCGTGAAAGTCCTCAAGGGTGGGTAGGGGGGTACCGACAATCTTTTAAGCAGTTTTTATTGTGCATTGAAGTTGGAGTTTGTCCTTTTTTGTAGCAGCACCAAACCAGACTGTGATGGAAGAACAACAACAGTTCCTGTGGTAAGCTGTGCTTCCTCAGAAGCCGCAGGGAGTACATTCTCTGCTGGGCCTTTTTGAGGATGGAGTTGATGTTGACCGCCCACTTCAGGTCCTGAGATACTGTAATTCCCAGGAACTTGAAGGTCTCGATGGTTGACACAAGGCAGCTTGACAGCGTGAGGGGCAGCTGTGGCGAAGGATGCCTCCTGAAGCTCACAATCATCTCTACAGTCTTGAGCGTGTTCAGCTCCAGGTTGTGTCAGCCGCACCACAGCTTCAGCCTCTCCACTTCCTGTCGATATGCAGACTCGTCACCGTCTTTGACCGCCAGGTGCGTTCAGGTGCAGTTGTTTGTGAAGAGAGAAAAGAGCAGCAGAGAGAGGACACAACCTTGCGGTGCCCCGGTGCTGATGCTGCGTGTGTATGAGGTGGCCTCACCTGCTCTGTCCTGCCTGTCAGAAAGCTGTACGTCCACTGGCAGATGGCAGGCGAGACGCTGAGCTGCAGAAGCTTGGAGGAAAGGGTTTCAGGGATGATGGTGTTGAACGCAGAGCTGAAGTTCACGAACAGGATGCCCGCGTAGGTCTCCACATTGTCGAGGTGTTCTAGGATGAAGTGCATTCCCATGTTGACTGCTTCATCCGCAGACCTGTTTGATCGGTAGGAAAACTGCAGGGGGTCCAGCAGGCGACCTGTGATGCTCTTGAGGTGTTCCAGCACAAGGCGTTCAAAGGACTTCATGACCACAGATGTCAAGGCGACAGGCCTGTAGTCATTTAGACCCGAGATTGCAGGTTTCTTGGGGACTGGGATGATAGTGGAGCATTTGAAATAGGATGGTACTTCGCACAGTTCCAGAGATCTATTGAAGATCTGTGTGAAGACTGGAGCGAGCTGCTCCGCGCAAACTTTGAGGCAGGATGGGGACACAAGTTCTGGGTCTGATGCTTTGTTTCTTTTGTTTTTTGAAGATGGGTCTCACATCCTGTTCGTGGATGGTCAACGCAGAATTCAGAGGGGTGATTGTGGTCGGTGGTGTGGCTATGTGGGTGTGTCCTTTTCAAATCTGCAGTCGAAGCTGTTTAATTCGTCGGCTAGTCTGCTATTGTTCTCAGCTTGGGGGGGATCTTCGCTTGTAATTGGTTAGCGATTGTAATGCATGCCAGACTGATTTAGAGTCGATAGCGCTAAACTGTTTTTCCAAATTTGCTGCAGAGTTTCTCTTTGCAATGTTAATTTATTTTGTCAGCTGGTTTCTTGTGTGATTATACAGGGCCCTGTCCCCGCAATGATATGCGTCGTCCTTAGCTTGACGAAGTTGTTTAAGTTTGGCAGTGAACCATGACTTGTTGTTATTGAATGTGCAAAATGACTTTGTTGGTACACACTCATCTTCACAGAAACTTATATAGGATGTGACAGTGTCCGTATATTCACGCTGCCAGCTGAATTTTCAAAGACACTCCAGTCTGTGCAGTCTAAACAGCTTTGAAGTTCTATCTTTGCTTCATTGGTCCACTTTTTCACTGTTTTCACTGTAGGCTTCGCACATTTAAGTTTTTGTCTATATGTTGGTATTATGTGAATTAAGCAGTTATAAGACGAGCCCAGGGCTGCACGAGGTATGGCACCGTAAGCCCTATTTCGCGTAGTATAGCAGTGGTCTAAAATGTTATTTTCCCTGGTAGGACAGTCGATGTGCTGCTTGTATTTAGGGAGTTCGTGGTTAAGTGTAGCTTTGTTAAATTCCCCGAGAATAATGAGGGGTGAGACCGGGTGTTTTTTTCCAATTTCGTTAACTTGTTCAGCGAGCATTGGCAGTGCGGCATTCGTGTTAGCTTGAGGCGGAATGTAAACACCGGCGAGTATGAAAGATGCAAACTCACGAGGCGAGTAGAATGGCTTACAGTTCAAAAACAGGGACTCTTACTGCGGGCTGCAGTGTGTGCTGAGCTCCGTGACATACGTACACCATTTTTCGTTGATATAGAAGCATATCCCGCCGCCTTTTGTTTTACCCGATAACTCCATGACCCGGTCTGCCTGGTGGAGATGGAAGCTGGGAAGTATGATGGCCCCATCGGGGACAGCCTCACAAAGCCAAGTCTCAGTAAAGCACAGGGTGGCTTTACAAATCTTTACTGGTCTTTATCAGAAGATGAAGCTCGTCCATTTTGTTGGGTAGGGAGCGTAGATTTGCGAGGTGGATCGACAGAAATGCCATCTGTATCCTCTAAAGTCAAGATGCCGCCTACCAGTGTGGTCGCCTCGGTTACGCGCTCTCTAGTATTGTTTTTGTTTTTGTGTTTTTTGTTGGTCTTTGGAGACATCACTTACACAAGGGGAGACTTGCTAACCATCAAGGAGGCTATTCTGGACTTTCCTTCACCAACTTTTGCAAATCCGTTACTCACCGGCGCAGCGCCCGCGGTCTTTGGCGCATGGAGACGGAGGCGACGCCACAGAGGGAAGCGCGCCGCATCCAGGTGAATTGTAAGCCATTCTACGCGCCGTGTGAATTTGCATCATTCATTCTGGCTGGCGTACAGCCCTATGGGGGGGGGGGGGGGGGGGTGGGTGCAAACTGTAGGCTGGTCCCAAGCCTGGATAAATGCAGAGGGTTGCGTCAGGAAGGGCATCCGGCTTAAAACTTTGCCAAACAAATATGAGCGTTCATCCAAAGAATTCCATACCGGATCGGTCGTGGCCCGGGTTAACAACGTCCGCCACCGCCGCCGTCAACCTGCAGGGCGCCGTTGGAAATTCAGCAACTCTGGGTCGAAGTCAAAGAAGAAGAAGAGGTGGAAAGCGAGTTTTTCGCCAGAAAGAGAAGAGGAAAGCACAGACCCTAGCACTGAATGTGGGGACTTTGAATGTTGGGACTATGACAGGAAAATCTCGGGAGTTGGTTGACATGATGATTAGGAGAAAGGTTTATATATTGTGTGTCCAGGACACCAGGTGGAAAGGCAGTAAGGCTAGAAGTTTAGGGGCAGGGTTTAAATTATTTTACCATGGTGTAGATGGGAAGAGAAATGGAGTCGGGGTTATTTTAAAAGAAGAGTTGGCTAAGAATGTCTTGGAGGTGAAAAGAGTATCAGATCGAGTGATGACGCTGAAACTTCAAATTGAGGGTGTTATGTGTAATGTGATTAGTGGCTATGCCCCACAGGTAGGATGTGACCAAGAGGTGAAAGAAAAATTCTGGAAGGAGCTAGACAAAGTAGTTCTGAGCATCCCAGACAGAGAGAAAGTCGTAATTGGTACAGATTTGTAATGGACATGTTGGTGAAGGTAATAGGGGTGATAAAGAAGTGATGAGTAAGTACGGCATCCAGGAAAGAAACTTGTAGGGACAGATGGTGGTAGACATTGCAACAAGAATGCAAATGGCTGTAGTGAACACTTTTTTCCAGAAGAGGCACGAACATAGGGTGACCTACAAGAGCGGAGGTAGAAGCACGGAGGTGGATTACATCTTGTGCAGACGATATAATCTGAAGGAGGTTACCAACTGTAAGGTAGTGGTAGGGAAGAGTGTGGCTAGACAGCATAGGATGGTGGTGTGTAAGATGACTCTGGTGGTGGGGAGGCATATAATGACAATTAATGGCAGGTCGGACACTAAAAAAGGTGAAAAGGATCTATACAGGCTGGCCAGACAGAGGGATAGAGATGGGAAGGATATGCAGCAGGTTAGGGTGATGAAGGATAGAGATGGAAATATGTTGACTGGTGCCAGCAGTGTGCTAGCTAGATGGAAAGAATACTTCGAGGAGTTGATGAATGAGGAAAATGAGAGAGAAGGGAGAGTAGAAGAGGCAAGTGTGGTTGACCAGGAAGTGGCAATGATTAGTCAGAGGGAAGTTAGAAAGGCATTAAAGAGGATGAAAAATGGAAAGGCAGTTGGTCCTGATGACATTCCTGTGGAGGTATGGAAGCATCTAGGAGAGGTGGCTGTGGAGTTTTTTACCAGCTTGTTCAATAGAATTCTAGTGTGTGACAAGATGCCTGAGGAATGGAAGAAAAGTGTACTGGTGCCCATTTTTAAGAACAAAGGTGATGTGCAGAGCTGTGGGAACTATAGAGGAATAAAGCTCATGAGCCACACAATGAAGTTATGGGAAAGAGTAGTGGAGGCTAGACTCAGGACAGAAGTGAGTATTTGCGAGCAACAGTATGGTTTCATGCCTAGAAAGAGTACCACAGATGCATTATTTGCCTTGAGGATGTTGATGGAAAAGTACAGAGAAGGTCAGAAGGAGCTACATTGTGTCTTTGTAGATCTAGAGAAAGCCTATGACAGAGTACCCAGAGAGGAACTGTGGTACTGCATGCGGACGTCTGGAGTGGCAGAGAAGTATGTTAGAATAATACAGGACATGTACGAGGGCAGTAGAACAGCGGTGAGGTGTGCTGTAGGTGTGACAGACGAATTTACGGTGGAGGTGGGACTGCATCAGGGATCAACCCTGAGCCCCTTCCTTTTTGCAGTGGTGGATAGGCAGACAGATGAGGTTAAACTGGAATCACCGTGGACCATGATGTTTGCAGATGACATTGTGATCTGCAGTGAAAGCAGGGAGAAACTAGAGGAACAGTTAGAAAGATGGAGGCATGCACTGGAAAGCAGAGGAATGAAGATTAGCCGAAGTTAGACAGAATATATGTGCATGAATGAGAGGGGTGGTGGGGGAAGAGTGAGGCTCCAGGGAGAAGCGATAGCAAGGGTGGAGGACTTTAAATACTTGGGGTCAACCGTCCAGAGCAATGGTGAGTGTGGTCAGGAAGTGAAGAAACGGGTCCTAGCAGGTTGGAACGGGTGGAGGAAGGTGTCAGGTGTGTTATGTGACAGAAGAATCTCTGCTAGGATGAAGGGCAAAGTTTATAAAACAGTGGTGACGCCAGCCATGATGTACGGATTAGAGACAGTGGCACTGAAAAGACAACAGAGCAGAGTTGGAGGTGGCGGAAATGAAGATGTTGAGGTTCGCTCTCGGAGTGACCAGGTTGGATAAAATTAGAAATGAGCTCATCAGAGGGAAAGCCAATGTTCGATGTTTTGGAGACAAAGTTAGAGAGAGCAGACTTCGATGGTTTGGACACGTCCAGAGGATGACGCGCTGTGGCAAGCCGAAAGGAAAAGAAAAATTCTGGCTGGCGTGTACATTCCGCCTCAAGCTAAAACGACTGCCGCACTGCTAATGCTCACTGAACAAGTAAACAAAATTGGGAAAAAAACACTCACCCCTCATTATTCTCGTGGACTTTAACAAAGCTAAACTCAACCACAAACTCCCTAAATACAAGCAGCACATCGACTGTCCTACCAGGGAAAATAACATTTTAGACCACTGCTATACTACGCTAAAAAACGCATACCGTGCCAAACCTTGTGCAGCACTGGGCTCGTCTGATCACTGCTTAATTCACTTAATACCAACATACAGGCAAGAACTTAAATGTGCGAAGCCTACAGTGAAAACAGTACCAATGAAGCAAAGATGGAACTTCAAAGCTGGTTAGACTGCACAGACTGGAGTGTCTTTGAAAATTCAGCTGGCAGCCTGGATGAATATACGTACACTGTCACATCCTATATCAGTTTCTGTGAAGAGGTGTGTGGAGCAAACAAAGACATTTTGCACATTCAACAAGAACAAGCCGTGGTTCACTGCCAAACCTAAGCAGCTTTGCCAAGCTAAGGAGGACGCATATCAAAGTGGGGACAGGGCCCTGTATAATCGAGCTAGAAACCAGCTGACTGAAGAAATTAACATTGCAAAGAGGAACTATGCAGCAAAGTTGGAAAAACAGTTTCCCGCTAACGACTCTAAATCAGTCTGGCATGCATTCCAATCGCTGACAAATTACAAGCGACGATCCCCCTCAAGCTGAGAACAATAGTACACTAGCCAACGACTTGAACACCTTCTACTGCAGATTTGAAAAGGACACTTTCACACCCCACACCCAGCGTTCAACATGATCATCCCTAAACTCCTTTCCTTCAAGCTTCTCCAGCTCACCGTCTCATCTGCCATCTGCCAGTGGATTTACAGCTTCCTGACGGGCAGGACACAGCAGGTGAGGATGGGGAAGGCCACCTCATCCACACGCAGCATCAGCACTGGGGCGCCCCAAGGTTGTGTCCTCTCTCCGATGCTCTTCTCTCTCTACACGAACGACTGCACCTCAACGCACCTGGCTGTCAAACTCCTGAAGTTTGCAGATGACACCACTGTCATCAGCCTCATTAAGGACGGTGACGAGTCTGCATATCGACAGGAAGTGGAGCGGCTGGAGCTGTGGTCAAGTCCGAAGTCGTCCATATTCATCCATCCATCCATCCTCTTGCGATCAACTTCTTAAACAACTGACCTCCAATTCCATTACAACATGCTGGCAATTTTTTGACTTGAGTTCGTTGTCACATTTCTGTGGGGCCAATTATACATTACTCGTGCACTCACTGTAGTTGTCTCGCCATGCTGCACTATTTGCATATACTGGCCACTCATGCCAGAGTAGCATCTGCTCCATTTGCACACTGATTGAGGAGTATCTGTAACATTTGCACAACCAACATTGTCCCAGATTATCGCACTACTCGTCACTTTAAACCGCATACACTCCTTGAAGTCTCAGCGCCCTTTGCACAATGGTCATTGCACCGGACTATTGCAATATTAGTCATTCGAACTGCTCTAAGTGCTAGAGGACTCTGCATCTTTTTGCACAATTGTCAAAAAAATAAAATAAAAAATGTACCGGCATTACCAGATAGCTAGCAACCCTTTACTGCTCAGTGACTGTTTTTTTTTTGTCAATGTCTTTCTGTCTCCAAAGTGTTCTGTAAATTGTTCTGTTGTCGTACGAGAGCGGCTCCAACTACCGGAGACAAATTCCTTGTGTTTTTTTGGACATACTTGGCAAATAAAGATGATTCTGATTCTGATTCTGATATACAGCTCGAAAATATTGGCGCATTGTGGCTGAATGCTATTTTTGAGATTTGAGTGATATATTAGTGGATTTAGGGTAAGGTTAAATTCTCTTCCCATGATAATAGTAGAATTGGCTTATATGTTTAACAAGTGTGAAAAGAGCATGTGAAAAAAGGCTGGATCATCTTTATTAGGAGCGTATACATAGACAATTATGTAAAGCTTGTTAAATATTGTAGCCTGTATAATTATATATCGGCCTTCAGGATCTGCTACTGTGCAATTTATTCTAAAAAGTAGTCTTTTATGGACTAGTATTGAGACTCCTCTTTGTATACCATTATAAAAGGCCGAGATAGCCTGAGTAAAATTAGAGTCAATGAGGTATTTTACTTCTGACTCAGTAAGGTGCGTTTCTTGTCATAGGAGGAGGTCTGTTTTAAATTTTCATTCAGAAACAACAGATCAGAAGAAATACTTATCTACAAGAGCCAGGGCATGACGTTGCATCACGAAACAGTTGGCCGTGGACGTATAGCTTGTCGACAGCGAGCCACGCTCGTTTGCCTTTGTCACGGTGGTTCTTCATCATCGGGTACAAGATTTTACGCCTCTCGTTGATTTCCTTGGGGAACTGGTTGTTCATTCCAAACGAAGACCCTTTGAGCTCACGACCTTTTGATTTCACTAAAACATTTTGCTGAAAGTGTTAAAACTTTGCAGTGATGGGACGTGGTCGGTTTCCTGGACGAGGGCCTCCCAATCGATGAACACGGTGAAAGGTAATCTCTTTGACTGTATCTTGTTGTATCTTGAGTGCGGACATCATTAACTTTTTAATTTATGCCTCGGCATCTTCCTCTGGGTTTTCTGAAATGCCCGAGAAAATTAGATTGTCGCGGATGCTTTGTGATTGAATGTCCAGCGTAGTTTCTTTCATGATTTTATATTCCAGTCTAAGAGTTTGTAATTCCCCTGACGTTGACATCATGTTTGATCGGAGCACAGTATTATCTAATCTTAGCTCCCTAAACTGTTGCTGTGTGAATGCCGATCTCTTGGCGAAGCAAGTCAAGTGTAATTGACTCAGTAAAGTGTGTTCCATGGAGCACTTTATTTTGTATAAACTGTAGATTTGTGTTTTTTGTCATTCTAAATTTTGTTCCATTTTAATATTGTTACAAATCTGTATCCATTAGCTACGGTCAGCAGACATGGAGAGGTCTTCTTCCCATTTGGTGATTGGTAAGTGCATTTATTTTAAATCGATGAAATTGATTTATAAACTTTGACAGATTTATTTTACTTTGCGTGAGAAGCTTCATTATTTGCTTGACAAACTCTGGCAGTTCGAGGGTGCGCTGGAGTGTTGGTATTCTTTTTTTATTGCTGCTTTTAATGTATTGTATTGAAGAAAGTTTCCGGGTGTTATTTGGAATTCATGGAACACGTCATCACGTGTCCTAAAAACATTATTGTTAAATAATGGGGAGAGCATCCTGGGAGCTAATTGAGATCCTGTTGATACTAAACTTTGCCACCAAGCGGTTAAGGTGGATGCGATTATTGGATTCTTGAAACATTGATGGCGTTTACGACGAGTAGAAATAAATGGGAGTTTTGGTAGTTTGATGTTGTTGCAGTCTATTTGTTCCAGAATCACACTCCTCACTGTGGTGCAACCATTTGATGAGGTATTGTAATTGGTTAGCTTAATAATAGTATTTAAATTTGGGAGCATTTAGGCCTCCCTCATGTTTACTTTTCTGAAGAGTGGATAGACTGATTCTATGTTTCTTATTTTTTTAATAAAAATTTATTACAGCAGAATCTAAGGTTTGAAACCATTTAAACGTGGGCTTAAATGGAATCATTGAAAATAAATAATTTATTTGAGGTAAGGTTTTCATTTTTATTGTAGCTATTCTTCCCAGTAATGATATAGGCAGGTTATTCCAGCGTTTTAAATCAGCTGTGATTTTTTCCAGAAGTAGTGTGTAATTTAGATTGGTTAGCTCTGTGAGTTTTGACGAAATATTGATACCTAAATACTTAATGTTTCCTATAGGAATAGGGTATTCTGGGATTTGATCTGCAGGAGTCCATGAGTTTGCTGTTATTGGCAGTATTGTTGATTTTGTCCAGTTAATATTATATTTGTGAAAATGTTTTAATGAGTTTGAAGAGTGCCTGAAGAGAATTCTTAGGTTCCTGTAAGTAAAGAAGAATATCATCAGCTTTATAGATTGGTTTTGTGTTCTGTCACGAGTGAGCATATACCTTTTTTAGCATTCTGACGTATAGAGGCAGTGTGGTGGATTTTTTTCGCCTGTGGTTCCGAGTCAGAGGTCACCCGGGAGAACTCCGACGTCCGTCGGGCATGGGAGGAATGAAGACTTCGAGACACTTGGCGTTTGGGCTAATTCGATTTATTGAACAAGCCTTAGTGTCATAACAGCTGCTTACATTGCCAGAACGACGAAAAAGCCCCCGAAAAACCCTGGATCTCTCTTTATCAAGCTTTCCTTCTCTGGGAGTGGCTTTATTGCCTCCCTGGGTGCACCCGGAAGGATGGTGCTCCTCATGACCATATTTGGAATCGCACTCGCCTGCTGGTGCCTCTAAATCGGGTCAATCTACCCCCGGGGCCCTTTGCTGCGATAATGCAAAACAGTCCTCTTTGAAGACCTGGCGCCTGTTGCAAACCCAAGACAGGTTTCTGTCAGGGATGAGTAGGAAACCCCAATATACATATAACTGGTTAAAGGATGTCCTTTGATGTAGAATTACAAAGAAAAGATAGTTGGTGTGAATACAGGTCTCCAACCATTTGTCCTGTGCAAAGGAACTCTGATTGTGTTACTATTAAAATATACTACATAACCCCCCTTTAATGAGATCCCCAAACTCATTACAAGACCTAGAGTTAGCAACTGACACCTGGCAAGAAACAACAAACCAGCGTTAGCCCAAAAAGTTAACCTATTATCTACAATTTGGAAGAATCTACTTGGTCAAGAAAGTTTATCATGCTCCAAGCCATCTACTTAAGGTTAACCATTGACTAGGAAAAAAAATATTCTAATAAGGCCAAATCACTCCCTGCGTCCCCTTGTCGCCTCCTGAGGCCACACGTGATTACCAAACAGCCAAATAAACCAAATCTCCTTCCCGCGAACAGTAACGACACAACGTTCGCCAATCCTAAATTTATGCATTTGTACGTGCAACCTCGTGGGAGCGCCAAGCGGCTCTGTCGAAAAACCTCTCTCTTTAAGAGATGAGGAAAAGAGAGAGAGCCATATCAAGCCCCCATCAGAGCCCCTTATCTTATCGCCAAAAGGGGACCCGGATGGCAAAACATACAAAACAACAAACATACACAACAGAATAATGCAAACATCAAATAAATGAACAAAAACAGCGTAAAACACAAAAAAGACGTGGAAGCAAACATATCAAAATACACACAAATGAAAATAAAAATCTTAAAGGTGGTCTCCCTCCATATGGTCTACAGCTCGTGCCATTGATGAAGAAACTCAGAACCCTTCCGCTCAGGGCCCGCTGTCCACCATCACAGTCCATGAATTAGTCCCAGGATCCAGGTTTATACAAGCGGGACCCCCCACAGCTCCTGGACACTCCTGGAAAAACAAAAACACCTGCCAGTATTTTGCAACAAAATCAAACCTAATCCAACACATTTTCAAATGGATATCTAGCAGTTCAACATATGGAGGGCAGTTAGTTCCACACATCTGAGGCAGACACGGTTGGGGGAGTCGTTTAATCCGTAAGTGCTAATACCCCCCTTGCATCGCGTTATGCCTCCAAACCACTGCGGACATGACTCCTGCGCGTACCACCGCTGAATATTATTTTGTTTTGAAACACCCTTGCATGAAGGAATCTGAGCCAAGAAAATGACCTAACTTCCATTTAAAAACCATCCACAAAAGTTCCCATTAGATATACATCTATTACCATGGACTTCATTGATACCACGTCACCATTAGGTTCACCCCCCTTTAATACTGGCAATTGTACTTCGTCTCCCGGGATCGCAACGCCAACCCACCTAAAGATCACGTCCTTTGTCTTCTACCAGGTCAACTAACTGGGTATTATAGGTTGGCTTTACCCGTTTAGTAAGGTCACCTGTACTATTCGATAACGGTCTGATCCAAGAACCTGTGTATGGTCCCAGTCTGTGGTTTGGACACGCTGTATGAATATTTCACAGTCACCTTTGACCTCAAACCTCCTAAAATTATTAACCAACTGTCATATGTGTGTGTGTTCCGGGTTTTGTCTTCCCCCCCTGTTTCACACACACCTGCTCCTGTGAGCATCTTCATCACCTGTGCCTCGTTCACCCTAATTACCCCTTGTATATAACCTCGTGTCTCATTTCCTCTCGTTGCCAGTTCGTTGTACCTTGTCGTCGCGTTCCAGCATTCCTTGTTTCCACGTCATAGATTCACAGTAAGACTTGACCCTGTTCCGATTATCGACCTTGCCTCTTTGCCTCATGTTTTTGGATACTGTTGCCTCTCTTGGATTGCCTGCCTGTGTACCAACCTATGCCCGTCTATTAAACCTCTCTTTTTGGAAAATGTCAATTTGTTTTGGAGTCGTGCATTTTTGGGTCCTATCCTCTGTTCCGTTCATGACACCAACAAGAAATTATCGTCTAAAGTTACCCTCGGCAGATCAAGTTTTTTCCCATGATTATCTTTCCACTTTGCCCCTTGTTTACAAAGAACAGTATTATATTGTGGGCACCCACACGGTAGTAAAATGGAGTTCCCTTCCATTGGTTTTACCCTATCAACAAAAGTCCACAACTAGTTCCCGCATCTGCCCCTTGGGTGTTGGGATGTAACCTGGAGGTCATCACCCATCTCCTGACACTGTCCCCCAGACCCATGGTGCGTCTACCTTGCCATCCATCCACTCTCTGAGCCGCCTCTCCCCACAAGGGTCGCGGGAGTGCTGGAGCCCATCCCAGCGATCATCAGGCAGGAGGCGGGGCACACCCCGAACTGGTTGCCAGCCAATCGCAGGGCACATAGAAACACACAGCCATTCGCACTCACATTCACCCTTACGGGCAATTTAGAATCTTCAATTAACCCACCATGCATGCTTTTTGGGATGTGGGAGGAAACCGGAGTGCCCGGAGACAACCCACTCAGGCACGGGGAGAACATGCAAACTCGTGACCCCCACAAAATATCAACAGAGGGTACGTTAGGAAGTTCACTCCTGGCGCGCTCTCTGTGCCCCGGAAGGTTTGGAAACTCAGGGCATTGTTGGAGTATGACATTCGGTACAGGCAGAACTGACACACTCTGTCTCTGAGTACCGCAATCTTGAGGCACGGTGAGAGGGTCGGACTGAATTTACAAATGTACCCAGACATCGAGGCAAAGCTAGGATTGGTCCGAAACTGCATGACGTCACGACAGGAAGCAGTCTCTTGACTATAAAAGATTATGACGAAAAACTTCCTAGGTCTTTTACGCCCGTGAGCTGCGTGTGGAAGATCTCAGCCCTGAACCTTCACCGACCTTATTGTTTGACTCTGTAGTTTTGAATAAATTAGTAAACATTTCATACAGGCTAATCATTGAAAAATCACCTAGCCCAGAATAAAAGAACCGGGTATTAGAGTTTTGAATGGTCGCCAGGCTAAATCCAGGGTGTGGCCTTTCTTTGGTCTCTTTACATCTAACAATAATTTGTAAATATTATAATGAATTTTCAAAACACATATGCTATGAAGGCGGTACGGTAGTAAAGACCATATCCTTAAATTTGAAAAATACTCTACTTTCCTTGTTAATTCATAGTCGTGGCCGTGCCAGAGCCTATTCCACCTATCTTTGGGTGAGAAGCAGGGTACACCCTGAACTGGTTGCCAGCCAAACGCAGGGCACATATAAACAAACAACCATTTGCCCAATTTCGGCAATTCGGAGTCTTTAATTAACCTACCATGCATGTTTTTGGCATGTGGGAGGAAACCAGAGTTGCCGGAGAAAACCAACCCAGGCACGGGGAGAAAATGCAAACTCCACACAGGCAAGGCCGGATTAGAACCCGGGTCCTCAGAACTGTGCGGCAGATGCTCTAACCAGTTCTCCACCATGCCGTCTATAATATATACTTATTTATTTATTTATTTATATATATATATATATATACATCCATCCATTTTCTGAGCCGCTGCTCCTCACTGGGGTCGCGGGTGTGCTGGAGCCTATCCCAGCTATCATCGGGCAGGAGGCGGGGTACGCCCTGAACTGGTTGCCAGCTAATCGCAGGGCACATACAAACAAACAACCAGTCGCACTCACATTCACACCTACGGGCAATTTCGAGTTGTCAATTAACCTAACATGCATGTTTTTGGGATGTGGGAGGAAACCGGAGTGCCCGGAGAAAACCCACGCAGGCATGAGGAGAACATGCAAACTCCACACAGGCGGGGCCGGGGATTGAAACCTGGTCCTCAGAACTGTGAGGCAGACACCCTAACCAGTCGCCCACCGTTCCACCATATATAAATATAATTTATTTATTTTTAGATATTGCTCCATTGCTACTCTGCTTCTTGCTTTGCTTCTTATTTAAAATAGACTGAAGACACGTTTTCTGTGCTCAAAACAATGAGAAGTCTAGACTTCTTAAATCCTATCCCTTCTCCGTATTCTGTTAATTTATATATCTATTCCACTTCTTCGATAAAAATACTAATGATAATATACATACATATACATATACATATATATATATATATATATATATATATATATATATATATATATAATATACGATAATAAAATAATCTATTCAGCATTTACTATTTAAAATGAAAATGATTAACATATTGTAGAAAAACAAACTGAAAGTGATCAAACTGGACTGGTGTGAATTTTCTGTTTTTTTCTGCTTTTTTACCAAGGAAACCTGACTCATAACCCTCAAGGAATCTGAGATGATGTTTACGACCCTCACATACAGTATGCTTCTTAGTTTGCATGTCTGATGAGGCAATAGTGTTTTTTGTTTCTGAAATCTTGTGCTGTGGGAACATAATCATTCACATGGGAAGGAGAAAAAAAAGCACCTACAACCTCATGCAGGCTTATTGGAAATGTTACGAACACCCTCCTAGTGGAAGAACTGTAGAGGGGCAGGTGTGTGCTCTGTTTGCATGCTGATATATCGGTAGATGATGATAGCTGTGACGGGTCAATACTAAACATGCCCAGACATGCCTTTGGGGGAGGTCCTCGAGAGAATTTAAGACAACAAAGTTATGATTGTTGATAGGAACACATATGTTCAACTGTATGTTTATTGATATAAAGAGACAACCCATGTGGCATGGGAACAAGGGATTTTCGCAACATCATCAAATTATTTCTGACACAAGTGGACCATTTGGGTCCATATTATCATTTTATAAAGAGGTGCAATCGAGCATGACTGAAAATATGTGGGCGTGAGGTGGAGGGAGGCGGCACGGTGGCCGACTGGTTAGAGCGTCATCCTCACAGTTCTGAGGACCCGGGTTCAATCCCCGGCCCCGCCTGTGTGGAGTTTGCATGTTCTCCCCGTGCCTGCGTGGGTTTTCTCCGGGCACTCCGGTTTCCTCCCACATCCCAAAAACATGCATGAATTGGAGACTCTAAATTGCCCGTAGGCATGACTGTGAGTGCGAATGGTTGTTTGTTCCTATGTGCCCTGCGATTGGCTGGCAACCAGTTCAGGGTGTACCCCGCCTCCTGCCCGATGACAGCTGGGATAGGCTCCAGCACGCCCGCGACCCGTGTGAGGAGAAGCGGCTCAGAAAATGGATGGATGGATGGAGGTGGAGGGACATGACCGGATGTGACGAGGGCCCGCTCGTCAATTCCCTAAATTCATCAATCTATCAATGAGTGCGTTATCAATTTATCCATAGGTATGGGGATGGGGTTCCCAGGTGTGTTATCAATCTATCAACAGGTGTTTTATGAATCAATCAACAGGTGTTGACATGTGACTGAATGTGAGGGGCCCCTTTCCATGAGATTTCCGGCTATGGGATTTTTGGCAACACAATTTCTGGCAGAAATGACGTATTGACTTCGGCAGATTTTCTGTGACGTCATTACTTCCGACCAGCCATCACCTTTGGTCATAAAGCAGATACTATTACTCTCTCCCTGGACCAGATGATTTCCATGACTACCTATGGCAAAACCCATCACTGTCACTACAGTGGAGTTTGTAATCCATAAATTACTGCTTTGAGACATTTTATGACTAAACTTCATTAGCATCATGTGGACTTCAGTCGTGGAAAGAGGAAGTGAGAAGACTTGCTGTTTTTGATTTGCATGAAAACAAATGAAGGTGATGACACTGAATAAGAGTTTTGACAGTGATACGCTCATACCACAATGATGGACAAAGTTCTTCTTGTCGTGGCTATCATTGCATCAGGCAAGCTCTTGACTCTTTGTACATACTGATGTCCACACGCGTGTCACTTTCATGCGTTCCTCTCTTCTTCAGGCTTGTGTGCATCATGCTCCACTGCTCGCCGTCGCTTCCATGTTGATTACAAGCCAGTGACGTGGAGCGAGGCCTTGCGTTACTGCAAAGCCAAGCATCACAACCTCGCCACTGTGCATGACGAGGAGGACGTGAAGACCTTGATGGACACGGTCAAACTCAACAGGATGCACAAAGGAGAACAGGTAATCATGTTATGGTATGTAATGACATTGGACAGAAATAAAATATCATGGTTCCACTGCTGGAACGAGGAACTTTTGGAGGAACATTGTGTGTTTACATTGCAAGGACTGTGTTTAAATTTACTGAGATAATTTAGCGGGCGGAAACAAGACTCTGCTAAGCGGTGGGAGATTTGTACTTGTGAAAGTTTCAGTAATCTTCGGGGTGGGTTCTACAGTGGAAACATACTGTATCAGTTAGATCAGTGTTTCTCAACCAGGGGTCCATGGACCCTGAGTGGTCTGTGGTGAATTGCAAGGGGTCCGTAAAATTAAAATACATCCATCCATCCATTTTCTGTACCGCTTCTCCTCACTAGGATCATGGGTGTGCTGGAGCCTATCCCAGCTATCTTCGGGCGAGAGGCGGGGTACACCCTGAACTGGTCACCAACCAATTGCAGGGCACATAGAAACAAACCATTCGCACTCACATTGACACCTACTGGCAATTTAGAGTCTTCAATCAACCTACCATGGATGTTTTTGGGATGTGGGAGGAAACCGGAGTGCCCGGAGAAAACCCATACAGACACATGGGGAACATGCAAACTCCACACAGGCAGGGCCAGGATTTGAACCCTGGTCCTCAGAACTGTGAGGCAGATGTGCTAACAAGTCGTACACCGTGCCGCCTGAAATTAAAAAGTGTTTTTGAAACGATCCAATAACTTTTATAGAAATAATTCCATGTTACTCTAGTAAAATTCATTGTATTTCTAACAAGCTCTCGCTGCCATTCGTATTGTTGAAGTTACTGCATGACACTATTAATACAAAATTAACATTATTTGCATTGTTTTGAAATTATGATGGTGGCCGACTCTTTAGAGCGTCAGCCTCACAGTTCTGAGGACCCGGGTTCAATCCCCGGCCCCGCCTGTGTGGAGTTTGCCTGTAGGTGTGAATGTGAGTGTGGATGGTTGTTTGTTTGTATGTGCCCTGCGATTGGGTGGCAACCAGTTCTGGGTGTACCCCGCCTCCTGCCCGATGGTAGCTGGGATAGGCTCCAGCACGCCCGCGACCGTAGTGAGGAGAAGCGGCTCAGAAATTGGATGGATGGATGGATGAAATTATGACCCCTTAGCATTTTAGTGGGCCTATACCTTTTGTTGTGAAACATCTGCAGCAAGGTGTTGTGGGAAAACTCGTGAATTTGCAAGGTCCATGTTAAAAAAAATTAAATATAAATTCTGTTTTGTTTCATATTTTTGAAATCTATTATATAACAATTCTGTTTTGTGACATATTTCTGAAAGCTACTGCATAAAATGTTGTTGGTTACATGTTTCTGGAAACGCTGCATAAATATGCTGTTGTTATGACAAGAAGCTACTGCATGAGTAAGCTCTTTTCTTCTGGAAGTTACAATCGAAGGCTCATATTTGCCTCAAAGATTAATTAAACGCCATAATCCAAAAAGGTTGAGAACTACTGTTGGATTTATCTTACCCAACATTATAAAAAATAGACACAAAAGGAATGAAGACGCTGGTTTCTTTTTCTCATGAGGAGGGCGTATGGGAGATTGTTCAGATCACAGTCTCTCAACACGCTCTAAACAATCCCCCCCCTCGCTCCTGCTTTTATTTGAAATAGGAGGGATTTACAAATCATAATGTTCTAAGCAATAAGACACAACACAAAATATTTGATAATAAGAGGGTTTTTCCCAGACATAGTATTCTAAACAATAAGACACAACACATAATATTGAACCAACACCTGTCACGAACCGACCACATCCGATCACGTCCTTGGTCCAGGCGCCCTTCCATCGGATGATGCTGAGTCTTCTTTTTGAAGGCGAGACATCTAAAATTGTCCATTATACTAATGCAAGCTAAGCAAATAAATGATAACTTCTACAATTTATCTAACATTTCCCTCCTGTTTATCATGTATTTGCACAAATTCTCATATCATCTTACAGTCACTTCATTTCGATTTTTAACTGTAGAATCATTTTTATGAAACAACTACATTTACACTCAGAGTAACTTGTCATATATGAATGTTGTAGTTTAAACATTGTAATCATCTGTATCAGGTAACAAATCAGGTAAAGCAAAATCATCATTATCATCATAATCATCATTATCATCATACAGTATACATCAGCTCCATACGATTTCTCCATCGGGGTTATGGCTGTGGTGATTAATTTACTGATTAATGCCAGAATGCATGGGATACAACAACATCCACATAATGTCAGAATGGCTGCAAAAACAGCAATTGATATCAATATTGGTGTAATTAGGGTTTTATATTTACCAAAAACGTCCATTCGAGCTGTCCCACAAGGAGTGTTGATTGAGGGTCCGCAGACCATCGATGGCTCTGGTCAAGCTGCCATCTGAAGCAGTATTGTTTGTTCTCCAAACATACCGCAAACACCTCCCTCTCTTGCGAGGAGCATGTCGACAGCTATGCGGTCTTTGGAACGTCCTTGAGCTGCTCGTGCACAGCTTCCAACCCACTCTGAGTCCAATTTCCTAATCTCTGTACATTGAAGTGGATGTAGTTTATCCCATCAACATTTTTATTAATCGTACACCACCAGCATATGAAAGACTCAAATCCTCCTGCAACCTGGTCACCCAATTTGTATTGATTAGGAACCCCCACGAGGAACACCTGGCGTTGATGTATGTTGGATTATTTTGCCCCTGCCATGACAAATCTCTTTTTTGTATATGTTTTTAGATTGGACAAAAACATTGGTGCCCTTTCCATTAAATCTTGAACAGGCATAGGGTATACTGACACATGCAATATCTAAGTGATAATAGCGCATAATCTAGATATATCTTTAGGTAATCTATCAAACAGTCTATCATCTCCGCACCACCACCAGATGTCGCTCCGTGCCACTGGCACAAAATTTGGTTTGACTTTTAAGATTACTTTAACTGTGTGTCGTTCAGTGGTCCTAATTTTTTTTCCTTTATTAATCATGTTTATACAAGTGAAATTATTTGGTGCTACTAAAGTAGAAAACATCGGTTTGTGTTTATCTGCTTCTTTTACGGGATATATAGGATCCCATGATTTAGAAGGAACCAATCATCAGTAGTTATGTTGTTAAAATTAAATTAAAATTTGTCCACCTTTCTTTGAAGTTTTCAATGGCATTTTTGGTTTAACACTGTTCCTATAACACAGTACACAATATACAATACACAACATAACACAAGCCGTTTTGCTTAGGTTAAACTCCTTTCTATGTTCTTTTGCTGTTTTTTTATTTTTTATTTTTTTTGACCAACTGGACCAATCATAACTTGTTTCACCAATGAGGTGTTCCCATCCAAAGCCTATAGTTGCATACCAGTGATATCCAAATCCCCAATTCTGCCCATTCTCTTGAGCATCATTGGTGAAAGCCGCATATGGAATTATGATTAAAGCAGCTTGATTTTGGGGGGCACAAAATATTAAACCTTTTTGCCGCGTTTGGAGGCCATGCGCACAATTTTGATCATCAGCTGTACTCCTTTTGACACGAGTTAATGATTCAAATTTTTTTATTATTGGGTTTGTCATATTGGTCCAGTTGGTAGGTGATTTTCTATCTAAAAATGGGTTTTATCATTGAGGGTGGGACGTCCCATGTACCACAAAAACAAAACCAACATCATAGTAGCCAAAGTTGCTACGTAACAACTTAGCGAATCTCATAACCAACGTGGGTGTGCCTTTCTGCTGAGTTCTCACTAAAAGGGTTGGTGTCTTTTTTCTTCACTGACCAGCAAGCGTTTTCAGAATCTACACATCTGCTCCCGCTCCGTTATCAGACTTTTGCTCACCTTCCCTGTTTGAGTACTCAGCTGAAATGACTCTTTTACAGTTTATTAAATGAACCCACGTGTTTCCCTCTGCTATTTTTTAAGTGTCAATCTATCTGTGCCACCATCCCTTTTTTTTTTTTTTTTCTTTGCTAATGTAAATTTCATTTTGTAGTTTTGCACTTTGTTTTTCACAATAATTACGGTCTTGTTGTGGAATACTCATATTGGCTATCAGAAAAATAAGCTGTTGGTTTTATCTTATCACCATATTGTTGTGTAAGTATGGAGGTCATGCAATAGCTTTTACAATCTACCATTTGAATGAATGTTTTATCATTAAATTTGGAAGGCCTAGCGCAGCACTGGACACCAAATGTTGTTTAATGTCACAGAAGGCCTTTTCTGCCTCTGTACTCCATTAAACAGGTGATGTCATTTTAAGGTTGTTTTTATACATTAATTTTGACAATGTTGCAACAATTTCTGCATAGTTTGGAATCCATGCTCTACAATAATTTGTCAGACCTAAAAATGATTATTATATGTTTCTTCGTCTGTGGTTTAGGATTTTTTAAGACTATAGCTCTCCTGTCTTCTAATATAGTCTTTCCTCCTATACTTAAATTATGGCCTAGATATTTAACTTGTCTTTTACATCATTGCAATTTATTTTTTGTTAACTTTATGTCCCTCTTCTGTTAGATGATGCAGTAAAGTCAATGAATCCTTGCATGTCTCTCCATCTGTAGATGCCAGAAGACATGCGTGTTGTCATAACTTGTGAATAATTAGTTAGACTTTCACAGTAACCTTGCGGTAATCTAGTAAAAGTATATATATATTTTTTTGTTTTCTCAAATGTGAATGCAAACCAAAATTGACTGTTTTTTTCTATTGGTACTGTAAAGAATGCATTACTTATGTCTACTACTGTAAACACAGTAGCGTCTGGTCTTAATGAATTTAACAATGTGCGTGGGATTGGTACGCATGCTGCTCTCTGTATTACTGCAGCTCATCACATTCTTTTTTATCTTCTATTTTTGTGATAAGCTCCAAGGCTGCAGACAACAGCCTTTCCCACGTTTAACTGTGGTTTGTCTGGGATATCGATTGTGTAATAGAATGTACTTTCTCTGTTTTCCAGTGTTACATCAAGGTCCTCTCTTTTTAATTTATGTTTAATTCATATTTGAGTACAAGTCCTAGTTGGAATAAGCCGTCTCTTCCCAACAAATTCACAGGGCACTCCGGGACTTCGAAAATGGGCATTCTACAAGGTTATTTCAGGTTTTTCAGTGTCCAAACTCAGAATGTCCTGTAAATTGAAATCCACCTCCTCATTCTCTGTAATGTTTACACAAGAGGATTTGTTGAGTTGGGAAGCAGGCTGGCCTAGTCATGCAGTAGTTTGTCCGTATTCTCTTTTCTTTTTCTTTTTTTCTTTTTTAGGGCATTCACGTGCAATGTGGCCTTTGTTTCCACAGCACCAACAGATGGTATTATCATAATAATTTCGATTTCTACCATATCTTACTCTCCCACGGTCTCTGCCGTGTCCTCTAAAATTATCTCTCTCTCTGCCTTGATAGTATATTTCTGCTTCTTCGTCGAGGAAGACATCTATCTTCTCTTTTTGTTTTTTCTCTAACACTCTTTCTGCGTGGAGGGCATGATTAACATATTCCTCCAGAGGGCCAGTTGCTAGGTTTATCCAATGTTTATCTACCCATCTGTTAATGTGTTCTTTCGAAATCACATGTAAAGCATTTTTTAACTGTTAAGGTGTGATGCCGGCTACGGCCTTTTTCACATCCTCATTAGTCCAGTTTAACCAGAAGAGTAAGTCGTCAAATCCATCTTTTTGTATTTGTGATATATCATTTTTGTGTCGACACTTTATTTCGTTTTGAAGTTGAACTATTTTTTGCGAATTTAGCTGGCCAGCGAAACCGTATTTGGTTATCCACGTGTTTAAATCTTCTATTTTGAAATGGTTTTGAAGTTGAACATATTTCCAATCTTTACACGTTAGGTCTATTTTTTTATCCTGTTTACTGTTATTTATTCCCATTTTTGTGAATTTGGAAGTCAGTTCATTTGCACCTAGAGTGACCTAAATACTGACTTTATTCAAAAATGACAGGGTGACAATAAATGTCTGAGTTTTGGTAATTCTCAAGCTTCTACCCTAATTGGGGCGGAGAATTCTTGCCTTTGCTTCCAAACTCAGTTGTCACTTACAATCCCGTCTTATACATTCATACTTTTACACATACACACGATATTAATAACGTTTTTATAAACACACGAAAACACGGAAACACAGAAACACAGAAATACGGAATTTAAGTACGTACAGGACCCCGCCGTCCCCACGGATTTTATCGGATACCGTTGTC
Organism: Phyllopteryx taeniolatus; assembly: GCF_024500385.1. NCBI lineage: Eukaryota > Metazoa > Chordata > Actinopteri > Syngnathiformes > Syngnathidae > Phyllopteryx > Phyllopteryx taeniolatus. The sequence goes on from NW_026903195.1 coordinate 508,060, forward strand.
CATCTTGACCACTTGCCAGTGACTAGTATTACACAAGGTTTGTTCTGCCGCAGACTTCTTCGTCGCGCAATTCACTCACTCTTTAATCCTTTTTTCCCCCAAAAATTTTTTAAAATTTAACTCACCACTCGTCTTCAATCCTGTGGATTGTCGTCAACCTTCAGATCCCAGTTGAGGAGGACGAAGACCAGTCCCGTAAAAGGGTCTTACTTGCCGTGGCCACGGTCTCTTAACTGGAAGTCGGCTCCACAACTGGAATCCTCGGGTGTGTTGACATCCGGCTCGAAGGACCAATTTAATGTTGGATTTATCTTACCCAACATTATAAAAAATAGACACAAAAGGAATGAAGACGCTGGTTTCTTTTTCTCATGAGGAGGGCGTATGGGAGATTGTTCAGATCACAGTCTCTCAACACGCTCTAAACAATCCCCCCCCTCGCTCCTGCTTTTATTTGAAATAGGAGGGATTTACAAATCATAATGTTCTAAGCAATAAGACACAACACAAAATATTTGATAATAAGAGGGTTTTTCCCAGACATAGTATTCTAAACAATAAGACACAACACATAATATTGAACCAACACCTGTCACGAACCGACCACATCCGATCACGTCCTTGGTCCAGGCGCCCTTCCATCGGATGATGCTGAGTCTTCTTTTTGAAGGCGAGACATCTAAAATTGTCCATTATACTAATGCAAGCTAAGCAAATAAATGATAACTTCTACAATTTATCTAACAACTACTTAGTTAGTTAGTTAGTTCGATGATAACATAGTTGGTTAGTTAATCTAGTGTTTCCCAACCTTTATTGAGCCATGGCACATATTTTACATTAGTACTGCGGCTTTGTTGATCTTTTGTTGTTTAAAAAACGTTTCACGTCCAGTTCATGAATGGTCAATACAGATGGGGGAGTCAGAAACAAGAAAACGAGATCAAGCAATGTTTACTTCCATAGGGGGTCTTTAAGGTGTGCTTTGTCTGGTCCCTCACCTAGGACCTGTTTGCTATGAGTGACCTTGCCAGGGGCAAAAAGCCACAGACAACTTAGCTTCTTGGATCATTGGATTCATATTCTTGCAGAAATTCATGAAAGACACACATGGAGATCTTGAATAATAATTTTCCATCCAATGTGGAGGCGGGGCCGTAACCAGGATTTTAGAAATACTGAGGTCATAATTGGAGCGGTCCAAGCACAAAGTTTCAGCAGGTGGTTCCATAACAAAATGTGTATTTGTAATGGACACTGTGTGTGTGTGCGTGTGTGTGTGCGCGCCCCTGTGTGTGTGCGTGTATGTGAGCGCGTGTATGTGTGTGTGTGTGTGTTAAGAGTTGTGACGTTCATGAACGAACCAAATCTTTTGACCGGCTCATTAACATGAACGATGGGAACCAAGTCGCGTTTGGCTAGGAGCCGTTTTTTTTTTTTTTTGCTCTCTCCCTGATTTCACAAAGATGCTCACACAAGCTCCTCCTTGCTCCTCCACTGAGTGAGATGGAGAGAGCATGGGGAGGAGCGCTTATCTATATTTATATATATTTATATGTAGTTGTGCACGCTCCCTTCACGTGAGTGCCTCAGTTATATATATATAAAGCGAGTGCGTCTGAATCGGCAGACGCAGAGAGCATGTGGAGGAGCGCTTAATTCATATGCAAATGTCGCATGAGTTGTGCACGCTCCCTTCACGTGAATCCTTCAGTGAAAAAAAAAAAAAAAAAAAAAGCGAGTGCCTAGAGAGTCGGGAGGGCAGTCAACATGTTGCAGAGTTTCCTCACCGACAAGAACCCCATTGTCTCCACTCTGGTTGTCACCAATGCACCTGTCCACCCTTTATCTCCAGAAAAATGGACTACATTGCAGGAGTTATGCACCCTCTTGAAGCCATTTGAGAGGTGACTGTTGAACTCAGTGCAGAAAGGTGTGTAGTCCAACTGGTCAGTGGTAGTTTTCTACAGCATGCATGAAAAATAGCTGATACTAAATTACGAATATTTGATACATAAAGGATACTGTGTTATACATCATAGTATTTATTATTTTTGTTACAACTTCATAATTGTATCATTATAATAACATTTATCTTTTTTCTCACTAGCTACGTGACTGCCTCCAAAGCAATACTGCTGGCCAGGCGACTGCAAAGAGCCACGGCTGATTTCCAGAGGAGGGTAACAACACAGGCAGCAAAAGACATGGTCAACTCCGTTTCTTCTGGCAGGTCAGCTAGATTCCATAGAATGAATCCAACCACATCCTTGCGGATGCTGCTGCTTTTGACCCAAGATTCAAAAGGATGGCATTCGGGGCAGAACTGCAGACGAGGCTTTTCAAAGAGTATCCACTGCAGCAACAAGACTCACAATTAGCAGCAGCAACCGCATCCAGCAACCGTTCCAAGAAGAAAGAGCAGGCAGTGCTGCTCCGGAATCAGTCGTTTAGAGCTATTATCATGAGGAAGTAAGGATGGCAAAAATTCATCACAGTTTTTTCTCTAAATCTAAGATGACATAAGTCTAATATCACAATCTCATAATAAAATTGTTTTATCTCCACCCCATTGTTGTATTTCCCACCTATATGAGCAGCTAAGCTGGAACAGTGGCAACTCGGAACCCCACAGCAGACAATGTCATGGAGGTGCTGGCGTCCCAAGAGGAGCCTCTTGTTCCAAAAAATGAACATCCTCTCAAGTGGTTGAAAAGTCAGGTGCCTGTGTACACCAGGCTTAGCAAACTCATGGCTAAGAAGCTTTGCGTTGTGGCCAAGTCAGTTCCATCTGAGAGAATTTTCTCTAAAACTGGACAAATAATCACAGAGAGGAAAAGTCGCCTCAAGCCTGCAAAAGTGAAATCACTTGTCTTCCTTAATGCACTTGTCTTCCTTAATTTGCCCAATGACAAGAAGGAGAGGCCATAAAACATGGAACTGCTTTATTATTTTTGGGAATGTCATTTATTTTGTTTGTGTCTGTCTTGTTTACGCTTTTTTTTATTGGAGTTGTGGTTCAGAGTAAAGGGACTGATCTCCTGTTTTTGTAGGTCAGGTATAGGCAACTACTCACCCAGGGACAGTTCAGGAGTCCTCCTCAGGCTTTAGCTCTATTTTAATTTTTTTACAAAGCAACTATATGCACCTCAGGACAGTTCACCAGTCCATTCTACAGTTTTTATTAGTAGTACTAGTGGGCTGTGTGCACATTTTCTTTCTCACATTTTTTTTTGTTTTATCTATTTTTTTTAATACTTGAAGTATTGTTTTTGAGTTCCATCCAACCATGTTCTGAGCCGCTTATCCTCACAAGTGTCGCGGGAGTGCCGCAGCCTATCCCAGCTATCTTCGGGCAGGAGGCGGGGAACACCCTGAACTGGTTGCCAGCCAATCGCAGGGCACACATAAACAAACAACCATTCGCACACACATTCACACCTACGGGCAATTTAGAGTCTTCAATTAACATACCATGCATGTTTTTGGAATGTGGGAGGAAACCAGAGTGCCCGGAGAAAATCCACGCAGACACGGAGAGAACATGCAAACTCCACCCAGGCGGGGCCGGGATTTGAACCCCGGTCCTCAGAACTGTGAGGCAGACGCTCTAACCAGTTTGTACACCGTGCCACCTGCTTTTGAGTTTTCTATCAAAACATGTTTGTGTGGAACGTTTTTCTCTAAAATTTGCACTAAAACAAGACATGGTGTTACTGACTAGCAACTTAGTATTTTTTTTACATCACCTTTAATCTTTATTATAAGCCGTTATTATATAATTTTAAAATATTGTTTTGAGCTTTTCTGTATTGTTAAAAATGTTCATGGGTGGAATTTCTGCACTAAAAGCTTTTGCATGGAACTTCATTGTAGCCTGCTTTGTTTTTTATTGTGTATTTATAAGTCTCGAAGAGCCATAAATCACATCTCTCATGTGTGTTGACCCACCTTTGAAAGGGCAGTGACAGCAGAGGGCATGTGGCAAGTCACCAGGCATATCCTGTAGACTTACTAAAATTGGAGGATTGTTGATAGTACACTGATTTTAATTAACATAAAATAAACCACGTTTCAAAGATTATTTAGCCTAGAATATAACAGGGCATAATGCAAGACAAGATCTTTAACAAGAATGGTTTTCCATAAGGAAATGTGTTTTCGTAACTGATTTAACACTGCCTCAAATCACGCATGATGCCTGAGAACTGACGTTATGTTTTTGTCAAAGGATAAAGCTTTCTGCAAGGGGCTGAGGCATCCCAGTGCCTGAGTGCTTAGACTGCATCTAGGGCTCCCTGAGGCATCCCAGCGCCTGAGTGCTTAAACTGCATCTAGGGCTCTGTGTTTATGAACATGCATCATTGCAAGTCCTGGCATTCTCTCATTGCCCATGGATGATATAGAGGCAGGGTGTGGGGTCGGGGAAGGGGTGTTGCTATGACAGTCGGGCCATAGTCACTACAACTGGTTATCTTTCACTGACTGACTGACAAGGCTCATTCACTCACTCTCATTGAGATTTCCCCCCTTTTACCGATCCTAGAAGAGATGCAATGTACATTGAACCAGCATGACACTACAGTATGTAAAGTATTCACCATTGTGTTGCTTTTAAAAGGAGGAGGATTCTCCAAGTACCACCAGAATGACAAACATTAAAATGCAGTAGCGTCATAGTCAGTGTTCATTAACAATGACGCAGAGGTATATTTGTTAAAAAGCATTTAATATTTATTTATTATTATAAGCCACTGTAACATTACACAGAGTTTGGACTTTAACAGTGTTCTTAAGTACCGTCAAATGTACACAAGTAACAAATTCAATTCCAATATTTTGAGCACAAAAGTTAAAATTGTACCTAAATAAATATTTTAAAACAAAGAATTCAAAAATTCTTAAATTCAACTGTATTTAACTTAAAAGTTACATACAACTGAACTGTACTGAACAAATTTACTGTACTGAAGAAAAACCTTTTAGCCACTGTAACATTGTTTTCATTTGAACATGTAAATTCAGGGATTACCACATACCAATACAGGGAGCCGGCGTAACACTCGTGGTACCCTCTGGAACATGCATGCTGGCCTATGATTGAGAGACAACAAAATATGGATATACACGTTATAGAAGTTTTACTGACATGACATCTTGTGCAAAAGGATTGGCACATACAGAATAAGGCTGCACAATTTATCAAATGTTCATCATCAAGAGATACTGACATCATGCACACTAAATTTGAGAATCAGAATCATCTTTATTTGCCAAGTATGTCACAAACACACAATACATTTGTCTCCAGTAGTTGGAGCTGCTTTAACACGAAAACAAACAGTCAATTGACAGAGAATACTTTTTAGACATAAAAACATAAAAATACAGTCACTGAGCAGCAAAAGATTACCAGTAATGGTAATGCCGGTACATTTTTTAATATAATTTAATTTTTTTTTAAATTGACAATTGTGCAAAATGATGCTGAGTCCGCTAGCCATTTAAAGCAGTATGAAATTACTAATAGAACAATAGTCTGGTGCAGTGACCATTGTGCAAATGGCACAGAGACTTCAAGAATTTTATGCAGTTTAATGTGACTAGTCGTGCGATAATCTGGGAAATTGTCAATTCTGGAAATGGTGCAGATAATTCTCAAGCACATGAGAGGCCAGTATTGGTCAACAACAGATATGCAAGTAGTGCAGGGTGGCGAGACTACTATAGTGAGTGCACGAATAATGTATAATTGGCCCGACAAGATGTGACAACAATCTCACGACAAAATTGGCAGCATGTTACAATGTAATTGTAAATTAACTCTTTAGGAAGTTAATGGCAAGAGGGAAGAAACTGTTGGAATGTATGGTTGTTTTAGTTTGCACTGATCGATAGCGCCTACCTGAGGGAAGGAGTTGAAAGAGGTGGTGACCAGGATGCGGAGAGTCCAAGAGGATTTTGCATGCTCCTGTCTTAGTTCTGGCAGCGTGCAAGTCCTCAAGGGGGGCTAGGGGGGAACTGACAATTTTCTTCAGCAGTTTTGATTGTCTATTGCAATTGGAGTTTGTCCTTTTTTGTAGCAGCACCAAACCAGTCTGTGATGGATGTACACAGGACTGATTCGATGACTGCTGTGTAGAACTGCCTCAACGGCTTCCGTGGCAGGCCCTGCTTCCTCAGAAGCCGCATGAAGTACATCCTCCGCTGGGCCTTTTTGAGGATGGAGTTGACGTTGATCTCCCACTTCAGGTCCTGGGAGACTGTAATTCCCAGGAATGTGAAGGTCTCGACGGTTGACACAGGGCAGTGGACATCGTGAGGGGCAGTTGTGGCGAAGGATGCCTCCTGAAGTCCACGATCATCTCCACAATCTTGAGCGTGATCAGCTCCAGGTTGTGTCGGCCACACAAGACGACGAGGCTATACTCGACACCTTTTGCCATGAGTAAGCAAACAAATGTTAGCCAAATAAACATTTTCACCTAAAGCATCACAAACTTTCAAACATATGACTGTCTGTTGTCGTACTAGAGCGCCTCCAACTACCGGAGACAAATTCCTTGTGCGTTTTTTGGACATACTTGGCAAATAAAGATGATTCTGAACATAACTTACCATTACATCACTAGGTCTTTCCTGTTTGTCGATATCCAACTTTTGAGTGCTAGGGTCACCGTGGCTTGTGCTTTCAACGGACTCCTGTGTGGCGGTCAGAGGTGGGTAGAGTAACCTAATATTGTACTCAAGTAAGAGTACTGTTATTTTAGAATAATATGATTCAAGTAAAAGTAAAAAGTAGTCCTCCAAATATTTATTTGAGTAAGAGTAAGAAAGTACTCGGTCCAAAAACTACTCAAGTAAAGAGTAACTCGTGAGTAACTTCTGATTTAAAATAATAATAATAATCAGAGCATGAACGTCAAATAAATTAAAAAAAAGTACCCAAAAACCAACAACACATGCATTGGGCCCAACAACAACATTATTTGCTTTTTTCACTGAAATGACTTAATGAAGAAGCTGTTTTCTGACCAGACTTATTGATTGAGTGTGTGTGTGTGTGTGTGTGTGTGTTTGTGTGCGAGAGAGAGAGAGAGACTGAGAGAGAGAGGGAGAGAGAGAGAGAGAGAGAGAGAGAGAGAGAAACATTTACAACTTACCGCAAGGCATTTTCACAAGTTAGAAGTGGGCATGCTTGGGCAGTCATAATTTAAGACTACCCCGCATGACAGAGCTGTTGTGTTTCGAAGTCAGTAAAGTAAACACTTGCGCGGCTGTTCCCCCCCGCCCCCACCAAAATGAGTCACTTTGATTGTTTGTCTGATGGTAAATTGGGGTCAAATGACAAAAGTGATGAAGTTGGATTGGTGCAACGGCACCCTATGCGGGAGTCGAAGACTAAGTCTAAAAATAGATCTCGCACGCAATAATGGCTCAAAAAAAAAAGTAGCGCACAGCATTTTGATTATTGGAACGGAGTAAAAGTATCAATTCTTCACATAAATACTCAAGTAAAACTAAAAAGTATGGTGCATTCAAACTACTCTCACAAGTACAATTTATTTTAGTTCTTTCTATTTTATTTGCTTCTTTGTCTTGTGGCAGGGCCGGCCAATGGGGATATCCCAGTCCACCCTTGGGGAAAGTGGAAGCAGGGTGCTGATATTTCTGTTGACCGCTACTACATTACAACGCTGCATTACACTACTTCAGGCTTGTTGACATAGTCCATTACTGCTAATACAACCCCAATTCCAATGAAGTTGGGACGTTGTGTTAACTGTGACCAGGCATGTATAGACATCACAGTATGAATAAACTGAGTTCAAGATACCAGGGCTTGTGCTGCGCTCCATCAATTATTTCAAATTTACTCACAGTCAACATGCAACATGGCTGAGTGGTCCATTGTTTTTCATGCACAAATCCAGCGAAGCATCAGAAGTGTTCAATATGTAGTATCCATTGACAATGTTCTGCGGCTATCAAAACTAAATTACTCACTGAGAGGGGAATGCAGGGATCTGACACAGTATAGCCAGGATGGAGACTTGTATCCATTACTGCAGTTTGAGGGTGGTTATTGGACTATTCCAACAAAACATAATTTCAGATGTACATTTGATGAAGATGGTCAACCCCAATTCCAAGGAAGTTAGGACGTTGTGTTGAAAATAAATAAAAACAGAATACAATGATTTGCAAATCATGCTCAACCTATATTTAATTGAATACACTACAAAGACAAGATATTTACTGTGCAAACTGATAAACATGTTTAGTTTTTTTTTTAGCAAATAATCATTAAGTTTGAATTTTATGGCTGCAACACGTTCCAAAAGAAGCTGGGACAGGTGACAAAAAAGACTAAGAAAGTTGAGGAATGCTCATCAAACACCTGTTTGGAACATGCCACAGGTAAACAGGGTAATTGGGAACAGGTGGGTGTCCTGATCTGCTATAAAAGGAGCTTCCCTGAATTGCTCAGTCATTCACAAGCAAAACTGGGGCGTGGTTCACCTCTTTGCGAGCAACTGCGTGAGAAAATAGTTGAACAGTTTAAGGACAATGTTCATCAACGTACAATTGCAAAGAATTTAGGGAATTTATCATCTACGGTCCATAATATCATCAAAAAGTTCAGAGAATCTGGAGAAATTACTGCATGTAAGCGGCAAGGCCGAAAACCAACATTGAATGCCCGTGACCTTCGATCCCTCAGGCGGCACTGCATCAAAAAACAACATTATTGTGTAAAGGATATCACCACATGGGCTCAGGAACACTTCAGAAAACCAATGTCAGTAAATACAGTTCGGCGCCACATCCGTAAGTGCAACTTAAAACTCTACTATGTAAAGCAAAAGCCATTTATCAACAACACCCAGAAACGCTGCCGGCTTCTCTGGGCTCAAGCTCATCTAAGATGGACTGATGCAAAGTCAAAAAGTGTTCTGTGGTCCGATGAGTCCACATTTCATCCAAATTGTGGACGTTGTGTACTCCGGGCCAAAGAGGAAAAGACCCATCCGGACTGTTATGGACGCAAAGTTCAAAAGCCAGCATCTGTGATGGTATGGGACTGTGTTAGTGCCAATGTCATGGGTAACTTACACATCTGTGAATACACCATTAATGCTGAATGTTACATACAGGTTTTGGAGAAACATATGCTGCTATCCAAGCAACGTCTTTTTCATGGGCGCCCCTACTTATTTCAGCAAGACAATGCCAAACCACATTCTGCACGTTACAACAGCGTGGCTTCGTAGTAAAAGAGTGCGGGTACTAGACTGGCCTGCCTGTAGTCCAGACCTGTCTCCCATTGAAAATGTGTGGCGCATTATGAAGCGTAAAATACAACAACGGAGACCCCGGACTGTTGAACAGCTGAAGCTGTACATCAAGCAAGAATTGGAAATAATTCCACCTACAAAGCTTCAACAATTAGTGTCCTCAGTTCCCAAACATTTATTAAATGTTGTTAAAAGAAAAGGTGATGAAACACAGTGGTAAAAATGACCCTATCCCAGCTTTTTTTGGAATGTGTTGCAGCCATAAAATTCTAAATTAATGATTATTTGCTAAAAACAATAAAGTTTATCAGTTTGAACATTAAATATCTTGTCTTTGTAGTGTATTCAATTAAATATAGGTTTAACATGATTTGCAATTCATTGTCTTCCCATGGGCTCACCACCTGTGGGAGGGGCCATAGGGGTCGGGTGCAGTGTGAGCTGGGCGGTGGCCGAAGGCGGGGACCTTGCCGATCCGATCCCCGGCTACAGAAGCTGGCTCTAGGGACGTGGAATGTCACCTCTCTGGCAGGGAAGGAGCCCGAGCTGGTGTGTGAGGTCGAGAAGTTCCGACTCGATATAGTCGGACTCGCCTCCACACACACCTGGGGCTCTGGTACCAGTCCTCTCGAGAGGGGTTGGACTCTCTTCCACTCTGGAGTTGCCCATGGTGAGAGGCGCCGAGCAGGTGTGGGTATACTTATTGCCCCCCGGCTCGGCGCCGGTACGTTGGGGTTCACCCCGGTGGACGAGAGGGTAGCCTCCCTCCGCCTTCGGGTGGGGGGACGGGTCCTGACTGTTGTTTGTGCCTATGCACCAAACAGCAGTTCAGAGTACCCACCCTTTTTGGAGTCCTTGGAGGGGGTGCTGGAGAGCGCTCCCGCTGGGGACTCCATTGTTCTGTTGGGGGACTTCAATGCTCACGTGGGCAATGACAGTGAGACCTGGAAGGGCGCGATTGGGAGGAACGGCCCCCCCGATCAGAACCCAAGCGGTGTTCTGTTATTGGACTTCTGTGCTCGTCACAGATTGTCCATAACGAACACCATGTTCAAGCATAAGGGTGTCCACACGTGCACTTGGCACCAGGACACCCTAGGTCGCAGTTCGATGATCGACTTTGTGGTCGTGTCATCGGACTTGCGGCCGCATGTCTTGGACACTCGGGTGAAGAGAGGGGCGGAGCTGTCAACTGATCACCACCTGGTGGTGAGTTGGCTCCGATGGTGGGGGAAGATGCCGGTCCGACGTGGCAGGCCCAAACGTATTGTGAGGGTCTGCTGGGAACGTCTGGCAGAATCCCCTGTCAGAAGGAGTTTCAACTCCCACCTCTGACAGAACTTTGCTCATGTTCCGGGGGAGGCGGGGGACATCGAGTCCGAGTGGACCATGTTCCGCGCCTCCATTGCTGAGGCGGCCGACCGGAGCTGTGGCCGTAAGGTGGTCGGTGCCTGTCGTGGCGGCAATCCCCGAACACGTTGGTGGACACCAACGGTGAGGGATGCCGTCAAGCTGAAGAAGGAGTCCTATCGGGCCTTTTTGGCCTGTGGGACTCCTGAGGCAGCTGATGGGTACCGGCTGGCCAAGCGGAATGCAGCTCTGGTGGTCGCTGAAGCAAAAACCCGGGCATGGGAGGAGTTCGGTGAGGCCATGGAGAAAGACTTCCGGACGGCTTCGAGGAAATTCTGGTCCACCATCCGACGTCTCAGGAGAGGAAAGCAGTGCACCATCAACACTGTGTATAGTGGGGATGGGGCGCTGCTGACCTCGACTCGGGACGTTGTGAGTCGGTGGGGAGAATACTTCGAAGACCTCCTCAATTCCACCGACACGCCTTCCCATGGGGAAGCAGAGTGTGGGTTCTCTGAGGCGGGCTCTCCTATCTCTGGGTTTGAGGTCACCGAGGTAGTTAAAAAGCTCCTCGGTGGCAGGGCCCCGGGGGTGGATGAGATTCGCCCGGAGTTCCTAAAGGCTCTGGATGTTGTGGGGCTGTCCTGGTTGACACGCCTCTGCAACATCGCGTGGACATCGGGGACAGTGCCTCTGGATTGGCAGACTGGGGTGGTGGTCCCCCTTTTTAAGAAGGGGGACCGGAGGGTGTGTTCCAACTATAGGGGGATCACACTGCTCAGCCTCCCTGGTAAGGTCTATTCAGGGGTGCTGGAGAGGAGGGTCCGTCAGGAAGTCGAATCTCAGATTCAGGAGGAGCAGTGTGGTTTTTGTCCTGGCCGTGGAACAGTGGACCAGCTCTACACCCTCGGCAGGGTCCTCGAGGGTGCATGGGAGTTCGCCCAACCAGTCTACATGTGTTTTGTGGACTTGGAGAAGGCGTTCGACCGTGTCCCTCGGGGAGTCCTGTGGAGAGTGCTTCGGGAGTATGGGGTACCGAAACCCCTGATACGGGCTGTTCGGTCCCTGTACGACCGGAGTCAGAGTTTGGTCCGCATATCCGGCAGTAAGTCGGACTCGTTCCCGGTGAGGGTTGGACTCCGCCAAGGCTGCCCTTTGTCGCCGATTCTGTTCATAACTTTTATGGACAGAATTTCTAGGCGCAGGCCACTGTTTGGTGGCCTCAGTATTGCATCTCTGCTTTTTGCAGATGATGTGGTTCTGTTGGCTTCATCAAGCCGTGACCTCCAACTCTCATTGGAGCAGTTCGCAGCCGAGTGTGAAGCAGCTGGGATGAGAATCAGCACCTCCAAATCTGAGACCATGGTCCTCAGTCGGGAAAGGGTGGCATGCCATCTCCAGGTCGGGGATGAGATCCTGCCCCAAGTGGAGGAATTCAAGTATCTTGGGGTCTTGTTCACGAGTGAGGGAAGAATGTAACGGGAGATCGACAGGCGGATCGGTGCAGCGTCTGCAGTGATGCGGACTTTGTATCGGTCCGTTGTGGTAAAGAAAGAGCTAAGCCGAAAGGCGAAGCTCTCAATTTACCGGTCGATCTTCGTTCCTACCCTCACCTATGGTCATGAGCTGTGGGTCGTGACCGAAAGAACAAGATCCCGGATACAAGCGGCCGAAATGAGTTTCCTCCGCAGGGTGTCCGGGCTCTCCCTTAGAGATAGGGTGAGAAGCTCGGTCATCCGGGAGGATCTCAGAGTAGAGCCGCTACTCCTCCGCATTGAGAGGAGCCAGATGAGGTGGCTGGGGCATCTGATTCGGATGCCTCCCGGACGCCTCCCTGGTGAGGTGTTCCGGGCATGTCCCACCGGGAGGAGACCCCGGGGACGACCCAGGACGCGCTGGAGAGACTACATCCTTCGGCTGGCCTGGGAACGCCTCGGGATCCCCCCGGAAGAGCTGGGGAGAGGGTAGTCTGGGCGTCCCTGCTGAAGCTACTGCCCCCGCGACCCGACCCGGATAAGCGGTAGAGAATGGATGGATGGATGGATGTTTTTTGTCAATGTCTTTATGTCTCCAAAGTGTTCTGTAAATTGACTGTCTGTTCTACTAGAGCGGCTCCAACTACCGGAGACAAATTCCTTGTGTGTTTTGGACATACTTGGCAAATAAAGATGATTCTGATTCTGATTCTGATAAATAAAAGGTGTCCCTGTCATGAACATGGTTAGGGCGACGGCGAGGAACGCAAGGCAAGAACATGGTGGACCCAATTGCAGGGAAGCAGGGAGGCAAGGCAGGAGTGCGGGAATCTCAAAATAATAATATTTAATTACAATGATAAAACAACAGGTGACTATGACAAAAACAACTGGCGACTATGACAAAAACAACTGGCGACTATGACATGGCAAGACATGTGACAACGACAATGAACCGACAAGGACTGAAAGAACCCAGGGAACTAAATACAAACAAATTGACGAGACAACGAGGAACACCTGGACAAGACACGAGTGGCTGGAGAGAGCTGATTGGTCGACACAAAATAGACGAGAACAGGTGGACACAACAACCTAATGAGCACACGACAAACATGGAACACAGGAAAACATGGAACAAAACTAAACACAACCCAAACCCAAAACACAGACCATGACAGTACCCCCCCTCTAAAGGAACGGATCCCAGACGTTCCCCAAACAACAACCAAAAAGTCATCAACCCAGGGTGGGCGGAAGGGGGCCTGGAGGAGGGTACAGAGTCCACCCCTCAGGTCAGTCTGGTGGCCATCCAGGCCACCCGAGGTGAGGTGCTTGGCTGAGCGGTTCAGGAGGTCGTCCAGGACGCCAAGCACCAGGGTCTTTACAGGGCCATTCAGGCGGACGGCCACGGTGCCGAACCCAATGGTAATGCAGGGGCCAGGCAATAGGGTTGGGTGGCGGCCGCTGGACGAGCGCCGCCGGAGCGTTGTCGGGTGGGGGCCGCTGGACGAGCGCCGCCGGAGCAGGGTCGGGTGGCGGCCGCTGGACGAGCGCCGCCGGAGCAGGGTCGGGTGGCGGCCGCTGGACGAGCGCCGCCGGAGCAAGGACGGGTGGCGGCCGCTGGACGAGCGCCGCCGGAGCAAGGACGGGTGGTGGCCGCTGGACGCGCGCCGCCGGAACATGGTCGGGTGGCGGCCGCTGGACGAGTGCCGCCGGAGCGTGGTCGGGTGGCGGCCGCTGGACGAGTGCCGCCGGAGCGTGGTCGGGTGGCGGCCGCTGGACGAGCGCCGCCGGAGCGTAGTCGGGTGGCGGCCGCTGGACGAGTGCCGCCGGAGCGGGGTCGGGTGGCGGCCGCTGGACGAGCGCCGCCGGAGCAGGGTCGGGTGGCGGCCACTGGACGAGCGCCGCCGGAGCAAGGACGGGTGGCGGCCGCTGGACGCGCGCCGCCAGAACATGGTCGGATGGCGGCCGCTGGACGAGCGCCGCCGGAGCAAGGACGGGTGGCGGCCGCTGGACGAGCGCCGCCGGAGCAAGGACGGGTGGCGGCCGCTGGACAAGCGCCGCCGGAGCAGGGTCGGGTGACGGCCGCTGGACGCGCGCCGCCGGAGCAGGGTCGGGTGGCGGCCGCTGGACGAGCGCCGCCAAAGCAAGGACGGGTGGCGGCCGCTGGACGCGCGCCGCCGGAACATGGTCGGCTGGCGGCCGCTGGACGAGCGCCGCCGGAGCAGGGTCGGGTGGCGGCCGCTGGACGCGCGCCGCCGGAACATGGTCGGGTGGCGGCCGCTGGACGCGCGCCGCCGGAACATGGTCGGGTGGCGGCCGCTGGACGAGCGCCGCCGGAGCAGGGTCGGGTGGCGGCCGCTGGACGAGCGCCGCCGGAGCAGGGTCGGGTGGCGGCCGCTGGACGAGCGCCGCCGGAGCAAGGACGGGTGGCGGCCGCTGGACGAGCGCCGCCGGAGCAAGGTCGGGTGGCGGCCGCTGGACGAGCGCCGTTGGAGCAGGGTCGGGTGGCGGCCGCTGGACGAGCGCCGCCGGAGCAAGGACGGGTGGCGGCCGCTGGACGAGCACCGCCGGAGCAGGGTCAGGTGGCGGCCGCTGGACGAGCGCCGCCGGAGCAAGGACGGGTGGCGGCCGCTGGACGAGCGCCGCCGGAACATGGTCGGGTGGCGGCCGCTGGACGAGCGCCGCCGGAGCAAGGACGGGTGGCGGCCGCTGGACGAGCGCCGTTGGAGCAAGGACGGGTGGCGGCCGCTGGACGAGCGCCGCCGGAGCAAGGACGGGTGGCGGCCGCTGGACGAGCGCCGCCGGAGCAAGGACGGGTGGCGGCTGCTGGACGAGCGCCGCCGGAGCAAGGACGGGTGGCGGCCGCTGGACGAGCGCCGCCGGAGCAAGGATGGGTGGCGGCCGCTGGACGAGCGCCGCCGGTGCGGGAGCCTGGCGCAGCTGCCGAGGAGCCGGAACGGGAGCTGCAGTCGCTTCCTCAGCCTGCCGCCATTGAGGTGTGGTAGTATAGGGTACGGGAGTGGAAGAGTGCACAAGGTCTCGGGAAGGTGAACTAGGAAAAATGGCTGGTACTGAACATGGCTTGGGGGCAGGTTTGACTAGACGTGACTTAATTGGAGCCGTGGAACAACGTGTGGGAACAGGTGAAAAATCAAGTGATTTGTGAACAGGGGGGAAAAAACGAGGGGGCAAAATTTGACCTTTACTTGGGCGCCTCCGTTGGCCACCACGCGGCGGTCCCGGGTAGATGGCCAAACGGGTGCCCAAGAAAAGGTCCGAGGGAAAGGATTTGGACTCACTGGGGTTGGAAACGTGGAAACGTGACAAAAACTGACGAGGACGGGATAAACTAGGGAAGGAACCAGAAAAATCTAAATCTGTGTCAGAGTCAGAATCCGACAGGAGGTTAACTAAATCAGGGCCATCTTCACAATCAGAAAAATCTGAATCTAAAGAAACATGTGGATGTACAATAGTAGGGCATGGTGAATAACTAGGACAAGTGGGGGGACCCGAGGAAAAGGACAGAAAAGACTGAATGATAGGGCTTACTGTAATCCCATGTATTACATGTAATAAATGTTGCTTTGTATCACTGACATTGGCATATGCCAAAGTGTATGGTTGCAGTGCGCGCAATGGTTTCCCCCTTGCCATTGTCATATCCAATCAGTGCCAATGACCAAAGATAGTATAATTGATACAAACTAATTCACTCTGTAACCCACGATGATGATTAGACAGAAGGTGATAACTGCCGACAAATAACTTCACTCTATAGAAACCACTTTTTTTTTCCAATAAGCAAAAAATACTGAGGGGATGACCTCGGTGTCCTCAATGGTAATTATGGTGTGTGGAGGCAAAGTAGCACCCAAGGGCAGGGGAGCAGGAGAGGCAAGGCAGGTGACCTGGGGTAATGTGAAAATATTATTTACACAAAGCCAAAACAATGGTATAAAGTATCACAATCAAAAATACAAAATCAACAAAGTCCACAAACTAAGATGCAAAGTAACAATCAACACAAGGGAAAAACTCACCACAACAGACGACTGGCAACATGACGTTAACACAGGACACGACAAGGATATCCGACAAGTGACGAGTGAGCAGAAACTGGGATCTAATAACAAACATACTGTCATATGTCATAATATTTATGTCACAATTAGGGTTGTTGAAGGCGAGGAAGGCAAGGCAAAAACTTGGGGGACCCAAGTGCAGGGAAGCAGGGAGACAAGGCAGGAGTGCAGGAGTCTCAAAGAAATTATATTTAATTTCCAAAAGAAAGGCAAACAAGGAACATGGATAAAGCAAACTAAGTGAAGTCCCACAACAGATAACCAAAGTAACAAAGAAAAACTGGAAACAAACTATGACTGGTGAGTACAACGTGGAACAGACAGAGACAATGAAACCTGAACAAGACACGAGCGGCTGGAGGGAGTTGATTGGTTGACACAAGGTAGACGAGAACAGGTGGACACAATAACTAAATGAGCACACGACATGAACAACATGGAACATAGGAAAACATGAAACAAAACTAACCACAACCCATACCGAAACACAGACCATGACAATTTAAACATACATTGCCAGACTTTCACGTTTTCCACATTTTGCTATGAATCGATTGCTGGACTGGACTGTAATGTTTGTCTTAGAAGACGTTTCGCTTCTCATCCGAGCAGTTTTCATCAGTTTATGCAACAAGCCTGAGTTACAACGCACTAGCCAGTGTTTGTGTGGAAGACTCAACAATTAATGCTCCAACTTAGAGGCATGCCCCACACCACGTATGAAATCATCCTTTTGGAATGCATAAAAGTGGGTGAGCCATTCAGCCACCTGGCCGAGAGCCATTGTCAGTCCGCTGAAGTCGTTGGGGGGAAACTCCCTCATTGATATTCCGTTCAATTGGAAAGTAGTCGTGGAGTTAAGGCCTCTTTATACTCCCGCAATCGCGCGGCCAACAACGTCCGCATTGCATCACGTGAACGACGAATTGGCCCGTCCACCCCCTCTGCAAAAATTGCTGCTGCGCGAAGCAAATGTCTTCAAATAATTTTTTGAAGACATTATTGATCCCAGTGCCGGGCGGTGAGCTTCGGACCTGGGCCTTCAGTGACCTAATCCACCTCGCAAAAAATAATGTACAAAAACTTACTATGTGTTACATTAAAGAAGAGAAAGAGGCATTCCCCATATATGAGGATGAATGCCATTAGCAAGAAACATAGTTACCTTTATATGCCAATACATCACCACGAAACAACTCCAAACCTGTATAGTCATCGCTGTGTATAAACTACAATAGAGCATTTAACAGTCAATATTTATCTAATAACATGAAAAAAAGGTCCAAACTCACCTGAGATGCTTTCTTTTCTCCTGGCTGTCTGTGTAAGCTAGTTTATATATGCTGTTATGAAAGTACTCCAAAATCCTTTTGCAGGTTGAAAACAAGCCAGAGAGTAAGTAATATGTTGGTTGACCTAGCCACACAGTCGAATAATAATAATAAAAAAAAAGTGCAGTTGAAAATGAATTTTTTATCATGTCCAAAATCGTGCTCTTCAGTAAATCAATTCTCATGCGCATATTCAGCTCAACTAATCAGAGGATTATTTAGCTGAACCAATCAGAGGATGGGGAAAATACCAACGTGACTCAGCCTGCGTGAAGGTGCAGTAGTGAATACAAAATCTGATTGGTTAGAGCATTTCAACGGTGTGTGTGTGTTTGTGTGTGTGTGTGTGTGTGTGTGTGTGTGTGTGTGTGTGTGTGTGTGTGTGTGTGTGTGTGAGAGAGAGACTGTGTGTGCGTGTGTTTGACTTGGTAATGCCATCACTTGGGATTCTGAAGGCCTCGGGGCAGATTACATTTACAGGGCAACACAAAGAAGCTGAAATTTGATTGGACAAAAAAAAATAAAAAATTCTTCATTTACAGCATTGTACGAAACTGGAAACCGAGCAAATCACATGCACACATACTATGAAATGAAGATTATATAACATTATATATATTATAATAAATACTGTAATTGGCTGGTGACCAGTTCAGGGTCTACCCCGCCTCTCCAACATGCCTGTGACCCTAGTGAGGATAAGCGGTAAAAAAAATGGATGGATGTATATTATAATTAATATTATAAATAATTAATAAATTATTTAATTAAGTTGTAATTGTAGGTCAGTGCTTTTGATAGTGTTTAGCCAGTAGAAAAGACTCTGAAGGCCCTCATGGAACACCACTGATTGATCCTTACGTGGAAATTACAGCAGCCTGATAGATGGACAAAATAGCTCATGAGCAATAACAATTTTAGATCATAATACATTTGGAAAAAACTAAATATACTGTAGATGTGTATAATTATGCTAAATATAACTACAAATAGCATATATATACACAGCACCTCATCACATTGCACACCTAATGTTATGTATGCCAGTCCTGGCCAAGAGCTTAGAATCTTTTATTAAAGGTCAGCGGACAAAGATATTACAATTTTTCTTAACAACTCTAGAACCCCTTCACAAACCACATCTGCCATTTCGAAGTAATTATATAGCAGATATACAGCAGTTAAATCGATAAATATGATTCAGAATGCGCCTTCTACCTTTTTGCATCTTGCGCCTTTCAGTCTTCGGCTCTATCCAGCCCTGTGATGTAACAGAAGCCAAATAGCCTGTTCATTCACCTTTGTGTGCTATTGCTCCATGCTGTTGTTCCCGTATATTTGTTGTGTTATGATTTAGCGATTTGACATTGGTTTATTGTGTGGCATTTGGTTGTACAAAGGCTGAGGCAAGAGTTCCTTTGGCTTTCCAAGTGTAAAAGGAATACGTGACCAGTGGATAGGGAAAGTCAATTGATGGTCGTGGTCACCTATGGGTGCCTAGCAAGCATTCCAAACTCTGTGGTGATCACTTCGAACTGGCGTGTTTTTAGAAAGACTTAGCAGAAACCATTGGATACAGAGGCAGAGGCTGAAATCAGCTGCGGTCCCAACTATTTTTCCAACGGCCATCAGGACCTCACCAGCCAGCAAGAGAACTAATTCTTGCAGCTGTCATGCTGCAGCGGCGAAGTGGCGCAGACGAGGTGAGGATTTCCTTGTCTATACATACGACTCTATTACGGTTATCGTGCACTGGGCAGGAGACTTTACACTGATCTGATCAACTCGATTGGTATCGGCCGATAATTAGCATTTTATGCTGATCGGCTGGTTGGCTTTAATGTCATAATTCACCGTTCCGATCAATGACGTCCTTAATCTGCTCTGCAAAAGATATTTACTCTGCGTCGCCATCGTGTACAGTATATCCATCCATCCATTTTCTGAGCCGCTTCTCCTCACTAGGGTCGTGGGCGTGCTGGAGCCTATCCCAGCTGTCATCGGGCAGGAGGCGGGGTACACCCTGAACTGGTTGCCAGCCAATCGCAGGGCACATAGGAACAAACAACCATTCGCACTCACAGTCAAGCCTACGGGCAATTTAGAGTCTCCAATTCATGCATGTTTTTGGGATGTGGGAGGAAACCGGAGTACCCGGAGAAAACCCACGCAGGCACGGGGAGAACATGCAAACTCCACACAGGCGGGGCCGGGGATTGAACCCGGGTCCTCAGAACTGTGAGGCTGACGCTCTAACCAGTCGTCCACCGTGCCGCCGTGTACAGTATATTTGAATCCCAAAGATAGTTTATTTTTAGCCTTAAGCGCTATATAAGTGCTGTCCATTTACCATTTGCCGCGTGTCTTTTAACGTAGTTATGTAAATATCTGTCTGAGGGCAGCTGTCATCTCCCCTCCTTGAGCTGTCACCTTATCGTTGTGGAGGGGTTTGCATGCCCCAATGATTCTAGGAGCTAAATTGTTGAGGGGTTTATGCCCCTGGCAGGGACACACATGGCAAACAGTTCCTAGGTAAGGTACCAGACAAAGCACAGCTCCAAAGACCCCTATGATGATTGAAAAGAGGAAAATGTTTTCCCTTAACCCGGATGCGGGTTACCAGGGTCCCCCTCTGGAGACAGGTCTGGAGGTGGGGCTCGAAGGCGAGCGCCTGGTGGCCGGGCCTGCGCCCGAAAGTTTAACGTGGGTCCCCCTTCCCATGGGCTCACCACTTGTGGGAGGGGCTGTAGAGGTCGGGTGCAATGTGACCTGGGCGGTGGCCTAAGGTGGGGGCCTTGGCGATCCGATCCCCGGCTATAGAATCTGGGTCTAGGGATGTAGAATGTTACCTGTCTGGCAGGAAAGGAGCCCAAGGTGGTGTGTGAGGTTGAGAAGTTTCAACAAGATATAGTCGGGCTCACCTCCACACACAGCCTGGCTTCTGGTACCAGTCCACTAGAGAGGGGTTGGACACTCTTCCACTCTGGAGTTGCCCACGGTGAGAGGCGCCGAGCAGGTGCCTGTACATTGGGGTTCAAGAGAGGGTAGCCTCCCTCCGCCTTCGGGTGGGGGCACGAGTCCTGACTGTTTGTGCCTATGCACCAAACAGCAGTTCAGAGTACCCACCCTTTTTGGAGTCCTTGGAGGGGGTGGTGGAGAGCGCTCCCGCTGGGGACTCCATCGTTCTACTTCTACTGGGGGACTTCAATGCTCACGTGGGCAATGACAGTGAGAAGGGCGGGATTGGGAGGAATGACTTGTTTGGCCTTTGCCACCTCTACCTTTGCCCAACGTCGCATTTCAATGTATTCCTTTCTCCTCTTCTCGGTCCTCTCAGTGTCCCACTTCTTCTTAGCTAACCACTTTCCTTGTATGATTTCCTGGACTTTGAGGTTCCACCACCAAGTCTCCTTCTCTCCTTTCCCCCCAGAAGACACACCAAGTACTCTTCTTCCTGTCTGTCTGATTACCTTGACTATAGTGCTCCAGTCTTCTGGAAGCTCCTCCTGTCCACCAAGAGCCTGTCTGAGCTCTTCCTGAAAAACAGAAAAACATTCCTTTCTCAGCTTCCACCACATGTTTTGCTGCTCTGCTTTTGTCTACTTAATATTCCTCCCCACCACCAGGGTCGTCTTACACACCACCATGTTGCTGTCTAATCACACTGTCCCGGACCACTACCTTACAGTCAGTAACCTCCTTCAGATTACATCATGTGCACAAGATGTAATCCACCTGCGTGCTTCTACCTCCGCTCTTGTAGGTCACCATATGTTCCTGTCTGTTCTGGAAAAAAGTGTTCACTCCAGCCATTTCCATACTTTTTGCAAAGTCTACCACCATCTGTCCCTCCAAGTTCCTTTCCTGGATGCTGTACTTACTCATTACTTCTTCATCACCACTGTTTCCTTCACCAACCTGTCCATTACAATCGGCACCAATCAAAACTCTTTCTCTGTCTGGGATGCTCAGAACTACTTTGTCTAGCTCCTTCCAGAATTTCTCTTTCAATTCTAGGTCACATCCTACCTGTGGGGCATAGCCACTAATTACATTATAGAAAACACCCTCAATTTCAAGTTTCAGCCCCATCACTCGATCTGATACTCTTTTCATCTCCAAGACATTTTTAGCAAACCCTTCCTTTAAAATCACCCCTACTCCATTTCTCTTTCCATATACACGATAGTAAAATAATTGGAACCCTGCCCCTAAACCTCTAGCCTTACTGCCTTTCCACCTAGTCTCCTGGACACACAATATATGTATCTTTCTCCTTATCATTATGTCAACCAACTCCTGAAATTTTCCTGTCATAGTCCCAACATTCGAAGTCCCCACATTCAATTCTAGTCTCTGTGCTTTCCTCCTCTCTTTCTGCCTAAGAACCGGCTTTCCACCTCTCCTTCGTCTTCGACCCACAGTAGCTGAATTTCTACCGGCGCCCTGCAGGTTAACGGTCCGATCCGGTATGGATTTTGTTAGATGAACGCTCATATTTGTTTGGCAAAGTTTTAAGCCGCATGCCCTTCCTGACGCAACCCTCTGCATTTATCAGGGCTTGGGACCGGCCTATATTTTGCACTGGCTTGCGCCCCCCATCGGGCTGCAACGATCGCAGTTATAAGAACAAAATGGGGAAAAACGTGTGGTGGTGGTCACAAGTGCCCAGCCGAGGACTTTCATTCAAGGATTGCTTGAAGTATCTTCACGTACTTTTAATACGATACGGCTCGCAAGC
The DNA here is from genome assembly GCF_024500385.1 of Phyllopteryx taeniolatus. Taxonomy (NCBI): domain Eukaryota; kingdom Metazoa; phylum Chordata; class Actinopteri; order Syngnathiformes; family Syngnathidae; genus Phyllopteryx; species Phyllopteryx taeniolatus. The sequence goes on from NW_026903195.1 coordinate 530,347, forward strand.
AGGCAACAAAACGTTATATACCCTAGCAAGGTACTGCTAGCACTAACGGTTAACGGTTTACGGTTTACGTAAACATTGGCATTCTGTCGAATCATGCGCTAAAGTTTCGGTGTGTGTGAAGTAATTTAATTTGATAATTTAATTACAGTAAGTTAGCACCCATTATTTCTGTCATGTTGTAATGTTGGTTTGACCTGACTGATTAGAATACATGACCTGACTAGAGAATACTCAGTATACAGTACACAAGTATAAGCAGTAAATGAACAAGTCATTTAAATGGACAGATTGCTCCATCTTGTGATCGGATCGGTGATCGGTTTTCGTTTTTTAAAAATCGTTGATTGGTGATCTGCCCCAAAAATACTGATCGTGTAAAGCCTACTGGGCAGTAGGAGAAAAAAAAGACCCACGCAGTACTTTTCAGTACTGTCGTCTGTACTTTTGCCTATATGAAAAGCCAACAAACACGGCAACGACTTTCTGTGCGCTGTATTATAAAGCTACTTGAGCGAGAGGCACACAATATATAGAAATAGTGCATACTCTGTAGAAGCTTGTGCCGTGTCACTGAAACATATATGAATATATAATACGTATAGTCGTGCTCAAAATATTGGAACCCCTGGTGTGCCATTATTTCTAGTCATATAAATGTATAAAAAGACATTATTTTGACATACATTGACCCTGTGGCCACTCTCTTTTTCTGTTGTACAGCTGCTATTTGGCTGCTTGTCGTTGTTACTGTCAGGTTCCGAGCTCCTGATCGGCTCAAGCGTATGGTTTGACAATGCCAAGATCAGCCGGGTGCTCCTATACGTCTAAATCCTCCTCATATTCCAACACGTTGCTCGCCATTGCGTACAGAGTGTAGTGCGCTGTGTTTGGCAATTGCATCGTCACTTCCAGTAGCCCTTGCAGTGGATGGAGTAACCACACATCTTGGGCTTCGGGTATGTTCGGGGAGTGCTCAATACGCGTAGTAAAAAGTTCCTTTTTAGCTAAGCTACAGCTGACAACTTGCTGGAAGTCATGTGCATGTATTACATAATATATAAACAATGCAAATATGAATTTTAACTGAACGCATAACATCTTTGTCCTCTGACTTTTAAGGAGTAATTCAAAGACATTTTATCCTGCACAAGTCAGAGGTGTCAAACAAATTATTTTTTCGACCATCATCGTTCTGGTTTCCCTCGGACGGGCGTTATAACCGTGAACCCGTAAAAATGTATGATCGCCTCATAGTATTACATATACACAAAAAATTGATAAATGAATATTTTTTAAATCACAAGCCACTAAAATGTGTTTGTTCAACTATTATTGAATTATTATTCAGTCTGTTTTGGAAGGGGGATGGGCAACAAAAAAATGGTTGCAATATCTCAGCGTTACTAAATGTGAAGACAATTTGCAATTTTGGTATTTTAGCTAGAAACATGGTGTCGATGCACATGATTTGCTTTTTGTGGGCCACATAAAATGATTTGGCGGGCTGTATCTCTATGCTTTATATTTCATATATTATAAAATACGGAAAGGTGCGAGGGGATGAAACTTCAAGTGAAAGAGAAAAAGGACAAAACAATAAAAGAAAACTAGAGACTTTTTCATCCATTTTTATTCAGAAAACAGAACATAAACAAAATAGGCAGGAGGTGGCAAATCAATGGCAAAAAAACGTAGATTAGTGTATCACAAAAATACATTATAAAGAGCACATACTATACTACAATATAATATACATACGTTTGAATGGCTTTTGCCATGTCAAATGGTCCTCATGTATTGTTTGACTTTATTTTAGTATTTATATTTTTTTAATCGTTGTAGAAACACCTTAAATGGTATATGGACTGCACTTATATAGCACTTTATCGACACCATCACAGTGCCCACAGCGCTTTGCAAAGCCTCACATTCACCCACTCACACACACATTCACACACCAATGAGCGACTGCTGCCATGGAAGGCGCTGCCAGGCCAACTGGGAGAAAATTGAGCTTCAGTGTCTTGCCCAAGGACATTCGTAGTCGGGATTCGAAGCAGTGACCCTTCGGTCACTGCACGACCTTCTCTACCTACTGAGCCACAGCCTTTACATGAGTAGAATCTGTGAATTATTTTAAAAGATACTTTTTCATTTTATGAACAAGGAAATATTTTTTGGGTAAAGACCGCTAGCTAGAGATTATGTCAGCAATACTCATCGTCACTCGATGACGTCAGTTAGGAAAAGTGAAGTTTCATTCATTTGAAACATTGCTTTCCTTTCCTGTGTCAAAAGGAAGCACCATTTCATCTCTCCTTGACTCCATGACGTATTCCAACAAAGGTTAAGAAAGGAATGGCAGCTCCACTACCACTTTCCAACTGAATGGAATATTAATGAGGGAATTTCCACCTGACGACTCTTGTGGACGAACAGTGGCCTCTCTGCCAGGCATCCTAACAACTGTCCCTTTTTGCATTTCGAAAGCTTGATACCATCCATGGTTTTGGGGTATGCCTCCAACTTGGAGCATAAATAGTTAATCTGTGAAGGCACTATTAATGCTGATAGGTACATCCAGGTTTTGGAGAAACATATGCTGCCATCCAAGCAACGTCTTTTTCATGGGCGCTCCTGCTTATCTCAGCAAGACAATGCCAAACCACATTCTGCACGTGTTACAACAGCGAGGCTTCGTAGTAAAAGAGCATGGGTACTAGACTATCCTACCTGTCGTCCAGACCTGTCTCCCATTGAAAATGTGTGGCGCATTATGAAGCGTAAAATACGACAACGGCGACCCCGGACTGTTGAACAGCTGAAGCTGTACATCAAGCAAGAATGGGAAAGAATTCCACCTACAAAGCTTCAACAATTAGTGTCCTCAGTTCCCAAACGTTTATTGAATATTCTTAAGAGAAAAGGTGATGTAACACAGTGGTAAACATGACCCTGTCCCAGCTTTTTTTGGAACGTGTTGCAGCCATAAAATTCAAAATTAATGATTATTTGCTAAAACAATAAAGTTTATCAGTTTGAACATTAAATATCTAAATATCTCCGGATCTTCCAGAAGGGCCTTCCTCTCCGCCATTAGGTATGGTGGGACCTCTCTTGACGACCCATAGCTCCGTCAATGCACCTGATGATCAGCGCCCTATTAAAGGGAATACAACAACTGCAAATCACAAAAACCCCAAGAATAGTGCCAGTTGAGATTATCAAACTACCAATGATCTCTTTCTATTTGCCAAACCATCTTTCCATTAGATCATTAAAAGGGTGAGGTATTCCTGATTGAGCTTTAGTTCGTTGGATAAGGCTATCAGGCCGTTAAGACTTGATGAGGCTCCCATCTGGGGCCGTATTGTTTTGAATGAACGTGCAGCAGCTTTCGCCAAATATGGAGCACACGCCTACTCTTTCTGCCAATAAGGATTGGAGTGCCATCCTGTTCTGATAGGCAACTAACAAGGTGGCAGCCAGTTGGGCATGTGCAGTCTTGATGCCATCATGTGTAAAATTTGTCAACGTTTGAATGTTATAATGTATGTAGTTTATGCGATACATGTTTTTGTTGGGTGTTACCCATACACAAATAAGACTCGAAACCTGCTGCAATTTGGTCAACTAGTGTATACTCATCCCGGACGCCTTGCGGGACTCTTTTGGTATCGATGTAGACTGGACTCCCAGTCATGGGGTCTGTTAGGTCCACAGCCCTTTTCCTCTTCGTCAAGGTGGGCAGTGGGTTGGACAACCATTCAGCAATATCCAGGCCTAACACATTGTATATCTGTATGCGTGAGAGAAGAGAGACCAAGGCACATCTCCTGGCCCAATTTGGGGCCAGGAACCCATACAAAACACGACCTCCACAGAACCACCATACGTTGGCTCTTATCCCGGGCAATTAAGAGCCAGATCTGCGGGTTGACAAATAAATGGTTTTGACATAGTTATTTTCAGTGATTTAGCCACCACTGAACACATTGGTAGATACAGCTTTTTTAGATATGCAAAATTTGGAATAAGCCAGTAGGGGCCAATTTTTTTTCCCTTCCGGCGATCCCCAAATACATCTATGATTATGTTGCTCAGTTCTCTTTCCACTGTTGTTTTTCAGTCGAGGTAGCTCCCTTTTATTTCTGCTGATCCTCTTTGTGTTTGCAAATTGTCCACTATTTTACACACCAGTTGTGGCCTAGGTGTGGTTTGATCGTCAGCATCTTGCTTGGCTGCTAAGTTGGCACTGGCGTTACCATGTGCACAAATGTACCAGGTTTGGCCTGGTAATTTGATGAGCGAGACTTCCTTAGGTAATTTTACTGAATTCTGCCAATTCTAGGATCAATTTGTGGTATTTCACTCGTGTGCTTGTGGTGGTCAGGAAATCAGTTATTTGCCATGCAACAATGTCTATAAGCAGTACCCTGCAGACATGGGCTGAGTCTGTGTACAGTGTATGTTTTTACAGCCTTACCTTCCGCTAGTTGACATGCCCGGTGGACGGCACGGAGTTCTGCTGACTGGTGGTGTGTGGTGTTGGTAGTTTTTCTGCTTTTAGAATTGAAAACACATTCTCATCTCCAATGTTTGGTGTCGTGATTGCATATAACACGACTACATATCCCGTGTCTTGGTCGAAGTAACTGTGGTCATCTGTAAACAATGTCATGCCTGGGGTTTCCTGTGGTGTGCTTTTTACTCTGATTGTTTGTGGCAATTCCTCTTCCATGGCTGCCTCACAATTGTGTACTGTGTCATCATGGTCTCCTAGTAAGCCTGCTTAGTTAGCTTGTGTATTGGTTGGGAATTATATGTTAGTTTGTCTCAACATCTCTGTGAGTTTTAGATGCATTTTGGGTTAAAGTGTGAATCTTTTACTGTTCAGGACTGATGTTACTGCATGGTTGGTGTGTACGTGTCTGTCGCCCCCTGTTGTTATTTGAGATGTGCGAATCAGGGCTTTTGCAATTGCTGACACTCCTCTTGTGCATGTGTTTGGGCTTTTTCTGCAGGAAAGATCTAAAGATCGAGAGTTGTAACAAAGGATTTTCCTAACTTGAGGGCTATGCTGGTACAGCCCAGCACTCACCATACCTTTGTTTTCAGACACGGCAGGGTGTAAAGTACTCCTAAAGTCCTCCGCAGGTGTGTCCTGCAATGGCCCATCGCTTGGTTACAGGAGACCACAATTCATCATATTCCTGATATGTGATTTTTCTTCTTGCATTAAAGTAATTCTATGCGCAGTGCTTGGGGTCATGTAGTGGTGTCTACGACCGGAGATTAAGAATCCATGGTAGCCATTTGTCAACGTGTTTTCAGTGAAGATGTGTCTAATTGATTAACTTACCCCACCACGCCACAGCACCAGTCTCAACCAGACCCTTCTCTGCGGCCACTTGCAGCATGCAGAGGCGGACCTTACCATTTAGTAAAATGATATCTGTTGAGGATTTCCTGCCCACCACTGACACCTGTAACTCATGAAGCAGATCTTGGGCACAAAGACGAGTTGGACAGCACTTATTTACGAGAAACTGAGGGTGTATGTCATGTTATTACAACAACATTTCACCAGCATGCTCAGACAACAGTTTTCAGGTTTACCCAAAAGTCCAACCACACTGGAATTTATTTAAAATGGAAAGAAAAAAAAACTACTATACTAATTTAATAACCTGTTTCTACTTATATCCTCTGGCTGCGTTTATGTAATTATTTATTTTCTTAAAACATTTTGCCACAAACAGGAACTATGTCCAGACACAATATAATTATTGAATCTCTCTATATCCCCAACTTTTATGTAATGAGGATTTGTCTTCATCTTAATGTAGTCAAGAATGTGCTCCTGATCATCTTGTGGATGCTTTTTCTAAACATTAGTCAACATAAATATACTTTCTAAAAATATTTACAATGCTCACTTGTGCAGTTTCGTGAACACAAACAAAGCAGCCATCAGACCTACAAATTAATCCTTTTTCCACTATTATAAAATGCAGATATAAAATTCGTCCGCACACCATTCACAAGCAACCCGCTTCCAACTCTGTATTCAAACTTTTAACGCTCAGCGGTACAGAGCTCCCATATAAGCCTCTTATATAGGTATTTCTGTTAAATTATAGTATATTATTAGTCTTATTATTATTGTTATTATATATATGTACATAATATATGTGTTATATAGTGGTATATATGGTGGTATGGTATATTATCAATATAATTAGTACCTTTTTAAAGACCCTTTCCAAAAAATTTTAATGTACTGGAAACGTTTATTTATTTCCATAATACCATTCAAAAAGTAAAAGATTCAGGGCCCACAATTTAAACAATTTCAAATATTTATTTGTTTATTTTTAAATAATTTGGGCTTCCATCTCATTACATTAGGAATTTAAAAAATTAGAATACTGTGAAGAAATCACCATTGACCTCTCAGTTTGTGTAGAAAAAAATAAATAAATTAGGGTCACATTAAATCAATCAAAATATGGTACTTCCAAAATTATATGTTAATCCTAATCAATACTTGGTTGGGAATCCCTTTGCTGTAATAACTGCTTCGATGCACCGTGGCATGGAATCAATCAGCCTGTGGCATTGCCTGGGTGTTATGGAAGCCCAGATTTTCTTGAAGCTTGATGTCATTTCTTCTTTGTTTGTGAGTCTGGTGGCCCTAATTTTCCTCTTGATAATATCCCATAGATTCTCAGTGGGGTTTAGATCCGGCGAGTTGCCTGGCCAGTCAAGCACTGTGATGGCATGGGCATCAAACCAGGTTTTGGTGCCAGGTCCTGCTGGAAGATAAATCTGCATCTCCATACAGATCCTCAGCAGAAGGAATCATAAAGTCCTCTGAAATATTCTGGTAAAATGTTGCAGTGACCTTGGATTTAAGAAAGCAGTTTGCCAATACCTACAATGGACATTGCACCCCAAATCATGTCTCAAACAGCTTGGGTTCTGTTCTTCACCCGTCTTCCTCCAAACCCTTGGACCTTGATTCCTGAATGAAAGGCACACTTTTCTTTCATCGGAAAAGAGGGCCTTGGACCACTGGCCAACAGTCCAGTCCTTCTTCTCCTTGGCCCAGTTGAGACGCTTCTTACGTTGGCTCAGGCTCAGAAGTGGCTTGGCCCGAGGAACCCAACAGTTGTAACCCATCTCCCGGATGCATCTGAATGTGGTGGTTTTTGAAGCTGTGACTCCTGCTTCATTCCACTCTTTCTGGATATCTGCTAGATTCTTGAATCTTCTCTGTTTGATAATCCGCTGAAGCTCACTGTCATTTATTTTGTTGGTGCATCTTCTCCTGGCACATTTCGTCCTTCCACTGGACTTTCCATTGATATGCTTGGACACAGCACTCTGTGAAAAGCCAGCCTCCTTGGCTATGAACCTTTGTGGCTTACCCATCCTATGGAGGGTATCAATGATGGACTTCTGCCCAGTTGTCAAGTCTACAGTCTTCCCCATATTGAACCCAACTGAGACAATTAAACCAAACTGAAGCAATTTAATGACAGCTGGGGAAACCTGTGCAGGTGCTTTGAGTTTAGTCGATGATTAGTGTGTGGCACTCAGTTTAAAACATTTATGGCCTGCAAAATTTGGGCTGATGTCTTCACAGTATTCTATTTTTTTTTTAATTCCTGATTTTGTGGGTTTTATGAGCTGGAAACCCAAATTATGTAAAAATAAACAAATACTTGAAATTGTTTAAATTGTGGACTCTGAATCTGTAATCTATGAAAGTTTAACTTTTTGAATGGAATTATGGAAATAAATAAACCTTTCCATGATATTCAATTTTTTTGGAAAGGGTCTGTATATATCGAGAATAAACAATAAAATTAAGGAAATCCTACGCCTGAACAAATGTATACATGCCTTTATGACTACCCCGACTGTACACCTTGATTTCTGTTTCATTAATATGTTGATTCTGTAAGTTTTGCGATGAGTCTACTCATTAGAACTGTGCCACAGGGTTACAAACATAAAATATCTGAAATAATGAGACACAAAACAGATTATGTAAAAATAAACAAATACTTGTTTAAATTGTGGAACCTGAATCTGTAAATCTGCAAGTTCCTGTCCTTGGCCCAGTTGAGACGCTTCCTACGTTGGCTCAGGCTGAGAAGTGGCTTGACCCGTGGCTTAATTGTGAGCATTGAAGTCCCCCAGCAGAATGATGGTGTCCCCAACGGGAGCACTCTCCAGCACCCCCTCCAAAGAGTCCAAAAAGGGTGGGTACTCCTAACTGCTGTTTGGTGCATAGGCACAAACAGTTTGTCCCCTCACCCAAAGGCGGAGGGAGGCTACCCTCTCGTCCACCGGGGTGAACCCCAATATACTGGCACCGAGCCGGGGGGCAAGAAGTAGACACACACCTGCTCGGCGCCAGTCACCGTGGGCAACTCCAGAGTGGAAGAGAGTCCAACCCCTCTCAAGAGGACTGGTACCAGAGCCCAAGCCGTGTGTGGAGGCGAGCTCGACTGTATCTAGTCGGACCTTCTCAACCTCACACACCCTGCCAGAGAGGTGACAGTCAATGGCCCTAGAGCCAGCTTCTGTAGCCGGGGATCGGATCACCAAGGTCACACTGCACCCGACCCCTATGACCCCTCCCACAGGTGGTAAGCCCATGGGAAGGGAGACCCACATTACCCTTTTGGGCTGTGCCCGGCCGGGCCCCATGGCTGCAGGCCCGGCCAACAGGCGCTCAGCTTCGAGCCCCACTTCTTGGCCTGGCTCCAAAGGAGGGCCTCGGTGACCTGCGTCCGGGCAAGGGAAACCTATATCCATTTGTTTTGTTATCATAGGGTTTTTTGGAGCCATGCTTTCCCTAGGTCCCTCACCTAGGACCTGTTTGCCATGAGTGACCCTACCAGGGACGTGAAGCCCCAGACAACTTAGCTCCTAGGATCAGTGGGACACATAAACCCCTCCACCACGATAAGGTGACAGCTCAAGGAGGGGAGGTTGATTATAACGTTAAACTAAATCGAACTGAAGCGGAAGTAACGCAGGCATTCATCCATCCATCCATTTTCTGAGCCGCTTCTCCTCACTAGGGTCGCGGGCGTGCTGGAGCCTATCCCAGCTGTCATCGGGCAGGAGGCGGGGTACACCCTGAACTGGTTGCCAGCCAATCGCAGGGCACATAGGAACAAACAACCATTCGCACTCACAGTCATGCCTACGGGCAATTTAGAGTCTCCAATTCATGCATGTTTTTGGGATGTGGGAGGAAACCGGAGTACCCGGAGAAAACCCACGCAGGCACGGGGAGAACATGCAAACTCCACACAGGCGGGGCCGGGGATAGAACCCGGGTCCTCAGAACTGTGAGGCTGACGCTCTAACCAGTAGCCCACCGTGCCGCCGCAGGCATTCACCTCCGATGTATTCTTTGTCCAAAATGAATTACGTTTTCATCCAAAACCAATATATACTACACCGTTATTTGCTGCCGTTTCAGATATCTTGGCTCGCCTTTCCTGTCTTGTTACCTCTTCAGAATCCGGGTCATGGCACCATTTGTTAGAGGTAAAAGGAGACCAAATAAAACCCTCGACCCTCTGTTACCCAATTCTTTTATTCTGTTCGAGGTGATTCTTCAATGATTTGGCCTGATAAAAAGTTTTACAATTTATTCAAAAATACAGAGTCAAACAATAAGGTTGGTGAAGGTTCAGTGTTAAGGTCTTCCACGTGCAGCTTGATCAGGTCCAGGCGGAAAAGACCCCAGACGTTTTTCCTCATAGTATCTTATAGCCCAAAGACTGCTTCCTGTCGTGACATCATTCAGTCTCGGACCAATCCTAGCTTCGCCTTGGTGTCTGGGTACGTTCAGAAATTCAGTGTGACGCTGTCACCGTGCCCCGAGATTGTGGTACTCAGAGACGGAGCGCGCTCCATTTTCTATAAATTTACTGATGAACGTGTTGGCTATTGGCGGGGATACGTCTATACGTCCGCCATATTGAATGTGTAATTTCTGCTTGTACCGAACGGCACACTCCAACAACGTCCCGAGTTTCCGAATGTTCCGGGGTACAGAGAGCACGCCCCGAGAGTACTTCACTACGTACCCTCTTTTGATATTTTGTGCGGATATTGTCTCTGCGTAACTAAGTGTGAATGCAATTATATATTTTTGAGAAGAGCTGGGTGTGTATCTGTAATGGGATGTATCAAACAAAACATATATTCACAGTTGTGTTGTAATTTCTATCAAATACAAAGAGAAAGAGATTGAATTGATTCGATCATCGCTCACCAAAGACAATACGAATATTGATTAGGGTTTTAGGGGGCGATTCCGAGCACTAATGACTACAATAGAATCAATCGATCAAGCCAAACAGTGACAAAACATTCAGTTCCCAACAACAAGGGTTGTACTTCAGGGTTATCATCCACACAGCTGTTCATTGCAGGGTTTCACAGTGGTAATCATTGTCATCAAAGTTGCAGCATTCCGTTCAATTTCAATTCCCCTCTCTTTTAGGGAATTTGTTGACGCACCACCGTTTTGGTCAGCATACGTTCAATCAGCTTTTTAAACAATCCTTCAATGCATGGAATGCAACAGCAGGCACAGATAATCAGAACACCTACTGCTACACCCAGTTTTTTTTACCATTTGCTAAACCATCCATCCATCCATTTTCTGAGCCGCTTATCCTCACAAGGGTCGCGGGAGTGCTGGAGCCTATCCCAGCTATCATCGGGCAGGAGGCGGGGCACACCCTGAACTGGTTGCCAGCCAATCGCAGTGTACCATTTGCTAAACCATCCTAGTAATCTTGTGAATTGATCTCCCACCCCAGAGTTTTGTGCAAGCCCAATAAAAAATAAAAAATAGTTTAAACTTTCCAAAGCCTAAGTAACACTTCCATCTGGGCCAGTGTTATTAGGGATGAAAGTACAACAGAATAATCCATAACAATTCTATTTTGCCATGCCTTTAGAGAAGTGTGCGCAAGTTGATTCAGACAACACTTTGATAGCATCTCTAGCATAACTGATGAACCGTTTTCCGTTATGATATATTTCATTTATTCAATCAAACTTTTTAACGTCTTCTCCGTTCCATTAATCATCATCTTGAGAGGAGCACGGTTAACCAACGCGTAAACGATGTTCTTCTTTTTTAGTTGTTCTTTCACAGCGTCAAATGACTGTTCACCTGAAAACTGCTGCAGAGTAATTATTGAAGAAAGAGATCATTGGTGCAGAAGACGAGTTTGCGCATCCAACCCCAAATGATGGGCTGCATTCATGACATGCTGTTTGTCACCGCAGTTGTTGAGTTTAATGATGAATGGCCTAGTTCACTGGTTGGGGCCAGGTTTCGATGCCAAGGAGCGATGAGCGGTCTAACCTTATCACTCCTACTATGACCTCCATCCGAAGATACTCAGGTATCCACTTTTCCATGTAAGTCACAGGATCACCAAATAACCGAACAATTTTATTTCCTGAAACACAAAAATGTATTTCAATCAATAGAGCCAAAGTGAAATGCATTCAATTGCAATACTACAATCCTTTTTTTAATTGAACGTTTTTTTTCAGCAACAAAAGAAAAAAAGCCATGGCCAAGTAGGCTTCTAGTGTGTACATTCCTCAATGATGGCATGAAAATATATATATTTTTTTAATCTGCCTCACAAACTGGTATCTCCTCTTCTTGATGGAGTATGTTTCGGGTGTTCTCCAGTATGCTTGCGACCTTTTCCTATTTCCTTTGGATTGAACACATTGAACAAAAAGAATGTTCTAAGATTTATAATGGTTGAGTCTTTAAATAAGTGATGTGAGAAATCCTCACCAACTGGGTATATTTCCCTGTACGCATCCCCAGACACCACAAAGCCAGACAGGTGTCAGAGTCTAAAACAAGTAGATGAACCTGTTCAACACATTGTGATTACTTTGTTTAGCTGTGCTGTATGGTATTCTGTTAAGTTCAAAATAGTTTAGCTATCATGGTTAGTAGTTCTAATTACTCACACGATGAATTAACTTAGGGTCCTGGTGTGCCATTATTTCAAGCCCTGATTGTATAAAAAGACACGCTTTTGACATACCGTCACATTGACCTGGTGGCCACTCTCTTTTTCTGTTGTACAGCTGCTACTTGGCTACTCGTCGTCGTCACTGTTCCGACCTCCTGGTCAGCTCAAACATGTTCGGTTTGACGATGCCGAGTTCAGTTGCATGCTTCTGTACATCAAAACCCTCTTCCTCCTCATATTCCAACACGTCGCTCATCATTACGTATAAAGTGTATTGCGCTGTGTTTGTCATTGGCAATGTCACTTCTGGTAGCACTTGCAGTGGATAGAGTAACCACACCCCGGTGTCTTGAGCTTCGTGTATGTTCGGGGAGGGCTCAATATATGTCATAAAAACCTCAATTTTAGCTATGGTTAGAAACATTAATGTATTACATAACATATAAACACTGCAAATATTAATTTTAACTGACCCCATAACGTCTTTGATCTGACCTTTAATGTTTTGGTGGTAGTACAATGAGCAGGGTCATGGGTACATAATGTAAATAAACTTCGTAAACAGGAGATTCAACAAGAGTCATCCTAAACCTGTGAAGTAAATTACGGTGCCTCCAAAAAGTAGGAAATGTATAGATAAAATTCTAAACTATAAATAAATATAAAATATAAATCTCACTAAGATGAATGAAAATTGCTTGTAAACCTTATTTGTTTATTTGTTATTGTAAAGCATCTGAGTGCTTTGAAAATCGCTGTATAAGTGGTATGCATTATTATTATTATTGTTAAAGTAACATTTTCAATCATAAAAGACACAATTAGTAAATTAAAATACAACCCCAATTCCAATGAAGTTGGGACGTTGTGTTTAACAAAAGATAAATACTGAATACAATGATTTGCAAATCATGTTGAACCTATATTTAATTGAATACACTACAAAGACAAGATATTTAATGTTCAAACTGATCATTTGGATTGTTTTTAGCAAATAATCATTAACCTTTATGGCTGCAACACGTTCCAAAAAAGCTGGGACAGGTGGCAAAAAAGTGAGAACGTTGAGGAATGTTTATCAAACACCTGTTTGGAACATCCCACAGGTAAACAGGCTAATTGGCAACAGGTGGGTGCCATGATTGGGTATAAAAGGAGCTTTCCTGAATTGCTCAGTCATTCACAAGCAAAGATGGGGCGAGGTTCACCTCTTTGTGAACAAGTGCGTGAGAAAATAGTCAAACAGTTTAAGGACAAAGTTCCTCAATGTACAATTACAAGGAATTTAGGGATTTCATCATCTACGGTCCATAAATCATCAAAAGGTTCAGAGAATATGGAGAAATCACTGCATGTAAGTGGCAAGGCGGAAAACCAACATCGAATGCCCGTGACCTTCGATCCCTCAGGCGGCACTGCATCAAAAACTGACATCAATGTGCATCACATGGGCTCAGGAACACTTCAGAAAACCAATGTCAATAAATACAGTTCGGCGCTACATCCGTAAGTGCAACTTGAAACTTGACGATGCAAAGCAAAAGGCATTTTTCAACAATACCCACAAACGCCGCCGGCTTCTCTGGGCCCGAGCTCATCTAAGATGGACCAACGTAAAGTGGAAAAGTGTTCTGTGGTCCGACGAGTCCACATTTCAAATTGTTTTTGGAAATTGTGGACGTCGTGTCCTCCGGGCCAAAGAGGAAAAGAACCATCCGGACTGTTATGGACGCAAAGTTCCAAAGCCAGCATCTGTGATGGTATGGGGCTGTGTTAGTGCCAATGGCATGGGTAACATCTGTGAAGCCAGCATTAATGCTGAAAGGAACATACAGGTTTTGGAGAAACATACGCTGCCATCCAAGCAACGTCGTTTTCATGGACGGCCCTGCTTATTTCAGCAAGACGATGCTAAGCCACATTCTGCACGTGTTTGAACAGCGTTGCTTCGTAGTAAGAGTGTGGGTACTAGACTGGCCTGCCTGCAGTCCAGACCTGTCTCCCATTGAAAATGAGTGGCGCATTATGAAGCGTAAAATACGACAACGGCGACCCAGAACTGTTGAACAGCTGAAGCTGTACATCAAACAAGAATGGGAAAGAATTCCACCTACAAAAATTTAAACAATTAGTGTCCTCAGTTCCCAAACATTTATTGAATGTTGTGAAAAGAAAAGGTGATGTAACACAGTGGTAAACATGACCCTGTCCCAGCTTTTTTGGAATGTGTTGCAGCCATAAAATTCTAAGTTCATGATTATTTGCTAAAAAAGATCACGTTTATCAGTTTGAACATTAAATATCTTGTCTTTGTTGTGTATTCAATTAAATACAGGTCGAATATGATTTGCAAATAATTGTATTCTGTTTTTATTTATGTTTAACACAACGTCCCAACTTCATTGAAATTGGGGTTGTACAAGAATATGTATAATAAATAATATTATTATTATAATATTTTAGTAGAACAAAAAAGCAAACAACTTATAGGTTTTGGTATTCATTGGACTCATTCCGATTGACCAACATCTACTGCCAACGCAAAATCTATTAAAAGATTATCCTAATAAAATTAAAATTGGGATTAGAACTGAATGGTCCGTCGGCAATATGTGTCCCTGGTAACCCAGACGATTTATAGTCACTATACGCTATGTTGTTGATTAATGTCGTTACGTTTTGACGACAGCATTTCCAATTATGTGGTAATGTCGCTCTGTTGTAGTCATAATGTGTTGTGTTGTAGCGTTTGCATTTCCGTTGTCTGTTCATGTCATGTTGTGGCGTTTGCATTTGTTATGGCATTTGCAATTCCTGTGACCTGTCTTGGCCACTGTAGAGTTTGAAATGCAATGCGTGTATATTGTGCAACTTACATGGTTGCGATGTACCTGTTTATGTCTACCGTTTTGCACTTTTTTTAACGTTACACAAGAAGTATATTTCATTGGGCCATCACCATTGCTCTGTCAATAGGTTCTATCAATAAAGCTATGGTAAAATTTAAGTAGTTATCATTGTTTATGACTTTCCATTCAAGTTTAAAAACTCTTGTTCAGATTACATTTGCATTGGACTGCCATGAAATTAGAGCATTTTCTTGTATCGTATTTACTATTATGGCCTAACATTTTTAAATCATCAATAACTTTTGGAAAATAGGGCTTCAAGCTTGGCAGTGTCAGCATTGGAGACATTTACACAAATGAAACCATGGCGACATAAAATAAAATTGCTTAATTAGAAAATATTTTAGATTTTTTTCAGAGTGTCTTTACCGTGAACAAAAACCTTAAACAAAAAATTCATTGCTGGAGATAAAAATCAGTAGTATTTTTTTGTCTTTTTTTTCAATGAAGTGGATCAGGCCATAGTGACACGACTGGTGAGTGTGAGTGTGCTGCGAAAGAACTCCTCGGTGGATCTCAATCAGGGAGCAGTGATTGCTGCCATCTTGGTGCAGGTAACATTTTACATACAAATAAGTGTGACGACGACTATCAACGAAAATCCGTTGAGATTCTTAAGTATGCTTGTAACTGTATGATCTGTGTTCCTGTACTGTGCTTATCTGTGTTACTGTACTGTACAGGTTCAAACAAATCCATGCTAATGTCCAAGTGACAGTTTAGGTGCTTTATTGCAGAAAATAACACCAAATCAAATAATAATAATAATAATACCTGGTGATTGCACGTGATTTGACAGTCAACAGAAAGTATCAGAGCCTCACTATCCCTCATTGTCTCAGTGAGCTGGGCTGCGCCGGTTAACAGGTGTCTAGAATTATAAATTAGTGAAAGCCACAGCCACCCCTTGCCAATTACCAGAAATAATAGTATTTAGTGGTGATGCACCGAATTGAAAATTCTTGTCCGAAACCCGAAAAAGAGGGACCATCCATCCATCCATTTTCTTCCGCTTATCCGAGGTCCGGTCGCAGGGGACGTAGCCTCAGCAGGGAAGCCCAAACTTCTCTCTCCCAAGACACTTCATCCAGCTCTTCCGGGGGGGATCCTGAGGTCTTCCTAGGCCAGCCGGGAGACAGCGTGTCCTGGGTCGTCACTGGGGTCTCCTCCCAGTGGGCCATGCCCGGAACACCTCGGCAGGGAGGCGTCCAGGAGGCATCCTAATCAGATGCCGGAGCCACCTTATCTGGCTTGTCTCAATGCGGAGGAGCAGGGCCTCTACTCTGAGCCCCGACCAGATGACCGAACTTCTCACCTTATCTCTAAGGGAGAGCCCGGACACCCTGCGGAGGAAAGTAATTTCGGCCGCCTTTTATCCATTCTTGTTCTTTCGGTCATTACCCACAGCTCATGACCATATATGAGGGTAGGAAAGTAGATCGACTGGTAATTGAGAGCTTCGCCTTTCAGCTGAACTCCTTAGTCACCACAACGCACCGATACAAAGTCTGCATCACTGCAGACGCTGCACCGATCCGCCTGTCAATCTCCCGTTCAATTTTTCCCTCACTCGTGAACAAGACCCAAATATACTAGAACTCCTCCACTTGGGGCAGGATCTCATCCCCGATGTGGAGAGGGCATTCCACCCTTTTCCAACTGAGGACCATGGTCTCAGATTTAGAAGTGCTCATTTTAATCCCAATTGCTTCACATGGCTGTGAATCGCTCCAGTAAGAGTTGGATATTACAGCTTGATGACGCCAACAGAACCACATCATCTGCAAAAAGCAGAGATGCAATACTGAAGCCACGAAACCGGACCCCTTCTACGCCTTGGCTGGGCCTAGAAATTCTATTAAAAACAGAATCATTGACAAACGGCAGCCTTGGCCGAGTCCAACCCTCACCAGAAACGAATCCGACTTACTACCAGCAATGCAGACAAAACTCTTACACTGGTCATACAGGGACCGAACAGTACATATAGGGGGTTTGGTACCCCATATTCCCGAAGTACCCCCAAAGGACTCCACGAGGGACACGATCGAACGCTTTCTCCAAGTCCACATGTAGACTGGTTGGGCGAACTCCCATGTATCCTCAAGGACCCTGCCAAGGGTGGAGAGCTTGTCCACTGTTCCACAGCCAGGACAAAAACCACACTGCTTCTCATGAATCTGAGAAATCCAACTTCCCGAGGGACCCTCCTCTCCAGCACCCCTGAATAGACCTTACCAGGGAGGCTGAGGAGTGTGATCCCCCTGTAGTTGGAACACACCCTTCGGTCCCCCTTCTTGAAAAGGGGGACCACCACCCAAGTCTGCCAATCCAGAGGCACTGTCCCCGATGTCCATGCAATGTTGCAGAGGCATGTCAACCAGGACAGCACTACAACCCCGGGTTTTTGCCTCAGCAACCACCAAAGCTGCATTCCGCTTGGCCAGCTGATACCCATCAGCTGCCTCAGGAGTCCCACAGGCCAAAAAGGCTTGATAAGCTTTTTTTTTGTCTTGAGTTTGTTGTCAGATTTCTGTTGGGCCAATTATATATTACTCGTGCACTCACTGTAGTAGTCTCGCCACGCTGCACTATTTGCATATCTGTTGTTGACCATGCTGGTCACTCATGCCAGAGTAGCATCTGCACCACTTTCACACCGACTGAGGAGTATCTGCAACATTTGCACAATTAACATTGTCCCAGATTATCGCACTACTATTCACTTTAAACTGCATACATTCCTTGAAGTCTCGGTGCCCTTTTCACAATGCTCATTGCACCGGACTATTACTATATTAGTCATTCAAACTGCTATAAGTGCTAGAAGACTCTGCAAATTTTTGCATAATTGTACAAAAAAAAAAACAGTTCTCAAGAAGCCGTTGGAGGAATTGGCGGACATGTTGGCGATGTTCCTCGGGGGAGCCGGAGAAGATGAGGATGTCTTCTAAATAGAAAAAGACGAACCTGTTGAGCATGTCGCGGAGGATGTCGTTGATGACGGCTTGAAAAACTGTGGGGGCGTTGGTTAACCCGAAGAGCATGCCAAGATATTAAAAATGTCCCAGGGGGGTATTGAAAGCAGTTTTCCATTTGTCCCTCTCTCTAATGCGGATGAGATGGGAAGCATTGCGCAGATCCAATTTGGTGAATATCTGGGCATCGCAAAGGGGTTCAAATGAAGGGTCAATAAGGGGCAGCGGGTATTTATTTTTCACAGTGATGATGTTGAGTACCCGGAAGTCGATGGAGGGACGGAGTGGTATCTTTCTTTTCAACGAAAAAGAATCCAGCCTCCAGAGGGCCGGATGCCTCCAGAAGCAAGGGAGTCATGGATATAGTTTGCCATAGCCTTCTTCTCAGGATGGGAGAGATTGAAGAGTCGGTTGCAGGGGCAAGGGGCTCCCGGCAGGAGATTGATAGCGCAGTCATAGGGGCGGTGGGGGGTTGAGATGGCAAGATCTTGACTGAACACTGGAGAGAGTTTGTGGTGTTCCCCCGGAACCCGGGAGAGATCGACAGGTGTGGCAGGTGGCTGAGGTTTACTGGAGGGTGGAACGGCCAAGAGAAGACAATGGGAGTGGCAAAAAGGACTCCACCCGGTGATTGACAGGTGGGTCGAATCGATGGTGTGTTGTGTTTCTTGAGCCAAGGGATTCCGAGGACTAATGGGGTCTCAGGGGAAGGAATGGCAATCAGTTGGATGGTTGCACGATGATTGCCTGAGATGAGTAGTGTAAACGGTGCCATTTACTAATTGACCGGGGAGATGAGTCGTCCGGCCAGGGCAGTGATTTTCTTGGGGACCTGAAGGGTTTGAAGAGGTAGCCGGAGTTGACATGCCATGCCCTTGTGAATAAAACTATCGAGGCTACCAAACCGGACGCCCTCTACGCCTCGGCTGCGCCTAGGAATTCTGTCGATCAAAGTAATGAACAGAATCGGTGACAAAGGGTAGCCTTGGCGGAGTCCACCCCTCACCGGAAAAGAGTCTGACTTACTGTCAGCAATGCGGGCCAAACTCTTGACACTGGTCGTACAGGAACCGAACAGCCCGTATCAGGAGGTTCGGCTGTCCCGACATAAAAGGGATACAGACACTTCATTCTGCTTGACCTAACAGCCGAACAGGACAAAAAAAAAAAAAAAAAAAGGATGTCCGGTACTATTGGAAGTGTGCTATTCTTTGCCCTTATTGAATAACTCTCGCCACAACTTCCCGCTGGGTGTTTGTTGCTTTTCCAATGAAAGATAACCAAAGAATGAACTCACAATCATTGCAGTTTGATACTCGAAGACAGGGGAAAAGAGCACCTCTCCTCAATTTGGCTTAATCTAATCTGTGTCAAAGACTTTTCAAGCTATCTTCTTAGAAGCACACTCTCCTTGCCACCGAGGAGCTTTTTAACCACGTCGGCGACCACAACCCCAGAGATAGGAGAGCCCGCCTCAGATACCAAAGACTCTGCTTCATCATGGGAAGCGCTAAAGCATCAAATAATAAAAATTATGACTTTCACAAGAAGGAACTGTACATAGTTCTGAGGTGCGGGGTTCAATCCCCGTCCCCGCCTGTGTGGAGTTTGCATGTTCTCCCCGTGCCTGCGTGGGTTTTCTCCGGGCACTCCGGTTTCCTCCCACATCCCAAAAACATGCATTAATTGGAGACTCTAAATTGCCCGTAGGCATGACTGTGAGTGCGAATGGTTGTTAGTTTCTATGTGCCCTGCGATTGGCTGGCAACCAGTTCAGGGTGTACCCCGCCTCCTGCCCGATGACAGCTGGGATAGGCTCCAGCACGCCCGCAACCCTAGTGAGGAGAAGCGGCTCAGAAAATGGATGGATGGATGGATGGAACTGTACATGAAACATCTACTCACTCATAAATGAGATAAAATATTCCAGGCCGATTCTCTGAGATGTAAACCAAGAAACAGTCCCAAATGTGAAAATACAAAACATGACTAAATGGGTGTCTGACTAGGCCAGCAATACCAAATAATCCAAAATAATGACATTCACAAAAAAAAATAATAATAAATAAAATTAAAAAAAGAACTGAAAATGAAACATCTACTCACTCATAAATGCAATAAAATATTCCAGGCCGATTCTCTGAGATGTAAACCAATAAACAGTCCAAAGAGTTGTCCAAGAGCCAAGGGCCACCTGTGGAGAGCTTCAAAAATACCTGGAATTAGCTGGTAGTGTTGTTACAAGGAGAACAGTGAGCAAACTCCGCTGCCATAGCCTGTATGCACGCTCAGTACACAAGACCACATTGCTGGAAAAAGCATGTCAAAGCTCGTTTGAAGTTTGCTGAACAACATCTGGACAAGCCAGTTAAGTACTGGGAGAATACAGTATAGTCTGGTTTGATGAGAGAAAAATTGAATGCTTTGGATGCCATAATGCACACGACGCTTGGAGGAGAAATGGCACTGCACATCACCCTAAAAACACTATACCAACAGTGAAGTTTGGAGGTGGGAACATTATGGTGTGGGGCTGCTATTCAGAAAATGGTACTGATAAACTTCAAATTATTGAAGGAAGGATGAATGGGGGCGGCACGGTTAGAGCGTCAGCCTCACAGTTCTGAGGACCCGGGTTCAATCCCCGGCCCCGCCTGTGTGGAGTTTGCATGTTCTCCCTGTGCCTGTGTGGGTTTTCTCCGGGCACTCCGGTTTCCTCCCAAATCCCAAAAACATGCATAGTAGGTTAATTGACAACTCTAAATTGCCCGTAGGTGTGAATGTGAGTGCAAATGGTTGTTTGTTTGTATGTGCCCTGCGATTGGCTGGCAACCAGTTCAGGGTGCACCCCGCCTCCTGCCCAATGATAGCTGGGATAGGTTCCAGCACGCCCGCGACCCTAGTGAGGAGAAGCAGCTCAGAAAATGGATGGAAGGATGAATGGGCAAATCTACTGGGGCATTTTTCACAAAAATCTGCTGCCATCTACGAGGATGATGAAAATAAAACGAGGGTGGACATTTCAACAGGATAATGATCCAAAACATACTGTATATATCTATATTGTAGGTGTTGTCTTGGCTTCCCATGCCTTTTTGCACCTCCCTTTCTTCATCATGTGTTCAATACTTTTTTCCCTGTGTCATTTCACATTATTACACATAACTTAATTTCTGAGGTTATTTGTTCTACTTTCTTTGTATGTATGGATGACTTTGGATTGGGTTGTTCCCAACATCTGGTAAAATGTTCATGTCAATAGCACCTTTGGAAATATATTTAATAAGAAAAATGGTGACGTGTTAAATACTTATTTCAGCCGCTGTAGTCATTCACAAGAGCCAAAAAGATGCAAAAATGCAATGTATCACATTATATGATTATACAAATGACCAGTAGGTGGTTTCGTGTGCACATGAAGCATCAAGAAATGAACCATGACTCGAACCAATTGGCTGAAGTGTAACGATGCCTCATGAGGCTTCATCTCACCATCACTAAGTTCAGTATTCAACTTGGTTAATCGTCTATACAACTCTTAAACATGTCAATTCACTATTTAGCTCAATATTTGTAACACTCTAAGGCACTAAGGATCACTTACTACTATTGTCTTATTGACTTATATACTACTTACAACTCAGCTTATCTGTTAAAGCAGGATAATACAAGTTATACACAGCATACTCTTCTTCATTACGTCGTACGTAGTGTTGTTTCGTTCGCAAACGTTTTGTTCACAACAAAGATTTTTTTTTTAGTGAACGTACTGAACTGAATCAGTTTATGACATGATTCGTTCTTTGAGCTTGACTGCCGCCCGCCACCGTGATGCAAGCGAGTCGGCTGGGAGCGGAAATGGAACTGCTGAAGCTTTCTGTCACTCACTTCTGAATCTTCGGCGAACAACCAATGAGCAGCAAAGCGTACGGGCGGGGGCGAGACTTCATTAAAAGTACTGCCATGTGATTTACGATTCGCCAGCGTTGTCACTCACTTCAGCGAATGACCAATGAGCAGCCAGCGACAGGCAGGCGGGGGAGGGACTTAATTGAACTGAATGTACTGGTGTACTGAAGAATTGAAGAAATGAAGAGTGATTCATTCGTTGAACATCTTCATTCGCGATCCTGTCATGGTCTGTGTTTTGGTTTGGGTTGTGTTTAGTTTTGTTCAATGTTTTCCTGTGTTCCATGTTTGTCGTGTGCTCATTAGGTTGTTGTGTCCACCTGTTCTCGTCTACTTTGTGTCGACCAATCAGCTCTCTCTAGCCACTCGTCTTGTCCAGGTGTTCCTCGTTGTCTCGTCAATTTGTTTGTATTTCTTTCTTTCAGTTCTCGTCGGTTCATTGTCGTTGTCACGTCTTGCCATGTCATTGTCGCTCAGGTATTTCACCAGTCATGTCTTGTTTCTTGTTTTGGGTTCACTCAAGTGTTTCTTTGTTACTTTGTGTTTAGATTTTGGACTTTGTTAATTTAGCATTTAGACTTTTTCATGATCTTTGTTTTCCTTTGTTTTTGGAATTAAATATTATTATTTTGAGATTCCCGCACTCCTGCCTTGCCTCCCTGCTTCCCTGCAATTGGGTCCACCATGTTCTTGCCTTGCGTTCCTCGCCTTAGCCCTAACCATGTACGTGACAGATCCGTTAGTCCCGAGTGACTGCGATTGGCTGGCAACCAGTTCAGGGTGTACCCCGCCTCCTGCCTGTTGAAAGCTGGGATAGGCTCCAGCACTCCTGGATCCTTTGTCAGGATAAGCGGTTTAGAAAATGGATGGATAGTCCCGAGTGATTCGTTCGTTGAACTTCTTCGTTTGTGATCCGCTAAGGAGCGATCTCCAAGTACAATGAGTGATTCGTTTGCGCAAGGAACGATGTACTACGCAGTGAATGTACTCATGAGTGATTTTAACCGCAAATTCTGACGTCCTCGCGGGGATAACTTTTACTAGCAGCCGTTTCTTCAAACTCTAACTGCTAATGTTGAGTCAGTCAAGCACATGGAAACAAGCCCATGTATCCATAATCTTAACAGACTACACATAAAGTCATGAGAGGATAGGAGACCGACATGCGAGCTATATTCGCTAGTGCAAGGCAAGCTGAAGAGGCAGCAGCAGGGAGTTTAAGGGGGTCATGCCAGCCGGATGTTCGATAGCTGAGCTCGCTCCACGCATTTTCACGAGTCACAACCAAAGCAGGGTGTTCGAGAGTTTCTGAGAGAGAGATAATTCAGAATAAATTTTTTTTTTTCAAATCTCTCCGCCTTTCCTAGTTTACAATACGTGACAACAACAACGCATAATCGGTGAACATGTTGAGTGAACGTGAACCTCAGGAATGGATCATTAACTGAATGAGGAAGCACTTGAATCTTCCTCTTTTCCTTTTGGCTTGTCCCGTTAGGGGTCGCCACAGCGCGTCATCCTTTTCCATGTGCTGATGCTGCGTGTGGATGAGGTGGCCTTCCCCA
Organism: Phyllopteryx taeniolatus; assembly: GCF_024500385.1. Classification (NCBI taxonomy): domain Eukaryota; kingdom Metazoa; phylum Chordata; class Actinopteri; order Syngnathiformes; family Syngnathidae; genus Phyllopteryx; species Phyllopteryx taeniolatus. The sequence goes on from NW_026903195.1 coordinate 553,761, forward strand.
TCCTCACCTGCTGTGTCCTGCCCGTCAGGAAGCTGTAAATCCACTGGCAGATGGCAGATGAGACGGTGAGCTGGAGAAGCTTGGAGGAAAGGAGTTTAGGGATGATGGTGTTGAACGCTGGGTGTGGGGTGTGAAAGTGTCCTTTTCAAATCTGCAGTAGAAGGTGTTGAAGTCGTTGGCTAGTGTGCTATTGTTCTCAGCTTGAGGGGGATCGTCGCTTGTAATTTGTCAGCGATTGGAATGCATGCCAGACTGATTTAGAGTCGTTAGCGGTAAACTGTTTTTCCAACTTTGCTGCATAGTTCCTCTTTGCAATGTTAATTTCTTTAGTCAGCTGGTTTCTAGCTCGATTATACAGGGCCCTGTCCCCACTTTGATATGCGTCCTCCTTAGCTTGGCAAAGCTGCTTAGGTTTGGCAGTGAACCACGGCTTGTTCTTGTTGAATGTGCAAAATGACTTTGTTTTCTCCACACACCTCGTCACAGAAACTGATATAGGATGTGACAGTGTACGTATATTCATCCAGGCTGCCAGCTGAATTTTCAAAGACACTCCAGTCTGTGCAGTCTAACCAGCTTTGAAGTTCCATCTTTGCTTCATTGGTCCACTTTTTCACTGTTTTCACTGTAGGCTTCGCACATTTAAGTTCTTGCCTGTATGTTGGTATTAAGTGAATTAAGCAGTGATCAGACGAGCCCAGTGCTGCACGAGGTTTGGCACGGTATGCGTTTTTTAGTGTAGTATAGCAGTGGTCTAAAATGTTATTTTCCCTGGTAGGATGTGCTGCTTGTATTTAGGGAGTTTGTGGTTGAGTTTAGCTTTGTTAAAGCTGCTCCCTGCTTTCACTGCAGATCACAATGTCATCTGCAAACATCATGGTACACGGGGATTCCAGTCTAACCTCATCTGTCAGCCTATTCATCACCACTGCAAAAAAGAAGGGGCTCAGGGCTGATCCCTCATCCAGTCCCACCTCCACCTTAAATTTTTCTGTCACACCTACAGCACACCTCACCGCTGTTCTGCTGCCCTCGTACATGTCCTGTATTATTCTAACATACTTCTCTGCCACTCCAGATTTCCGCATGCAGTACCACAGTTCCTCTCTGGGTACTCTGTCATAGGCTTTCTCTAGATCTAGAAAGACACAATGTAGCTCCTTCTGACCTTCTCTGTACTTTTCCATCAACATCCTCAAGGCAAATAATGCATCTGTGGTACTCTTTCTAGGCATGAAACCGCACTGTTGCTCGCAAATATTCACTTCTGTCCTGAGTCTAGCCTCCACTACTCTTTCCCATAACTTCATTGTGTGGCTCATCAACTTTATTCCTCTATAGTTTCCACAGCTCTGCACATCACCTTTGTTTTTAAAAATGGGCACCAGTACACTTTTCCTCCATTCCTCAGGCATCTTCTCACACACTAGAATTCTATTGAACAAGCTGGTCAAAAACTCCACAGCCACATGCTTCCATACCTCCACAGGAATGTCATCAGGACCAACTGCCTTTCCATTTTTCATCCTCTTTAATGCCTTTCTAACTTCCCCCTTAATAATAATTGCCACTTCCTGGTCCACCACACTTGCCTCTTCTACTCTCCCTTTTCTCTCATTTCCTCATTCATCAACTCCTCGAAGTATTCTTTCCATCTAGCTAGCACACTGCTGGCACAAGTCAACATATTTCCATCTCTAATCACCCTAACCTGCTGCACATCCTTCCCATCTCTATCCCTCTGTCTGGCCAGCCTGTATAGATCATTTTCTCCTTCTTTGTGTCCAACCTGACATACATGTCATCATATGCCTCTTGTTTGGCCTTTGCAACCTCTACCTTTGCCCTGTGTCGCATCTCAATGTATTCTTTTCGCCTCTCCTCGGTCCTCTCAGTGTCCCACTTCTTCATATTTAACCTTTTTCCTTGTATGATTTCCTGTACTGTGGGGTCCCACCACCAAGTCTCCTTCTCTCCTTTCCTGCCAGAAGATACATCAAGTACTCTCCTGCCTGCCTCTCTGATCACCTTGGCTGCAGTGGTCCAGTCTTCTGGGAGCTCCTCCCGTCCACCAAGAGCCTGTCCCGAAAAGCTGCACAACACTCGTCCTGTCTCAGCTTCCACCACATGGTTCTCTTCTCTGCCTTTGTCTTCCTAATCTTCCTCCCCACCACCAGAGCCATCTTACACACCACCATACTATGCTATCTAGCCACACTCTCCCCTACCACGACCTTACAGTTGGTAACCTCCTTCAGATTACATCGTCTGCACAAGATGTAATCCACCTGCGTGCTTCTACCTCTGCTCTTATAGGTCACCCTATGTTCGTACCTCTTCTGGAAAAAAGTGTTCACTACAGCCATTTGAATCCTTGTTGCAAAGTCTACCACCATCTGTCCCTCCAAGTTCCTTTCCCGGATCCCGTACTTACTCATCACTTCTTCATCACCCCTATTACCTTCACAAACATGTCCATTACAATCTGCACCAATTCCGACTCTCTCTCTGTCTGGGATGCTCAGAACTACTTCGTCTAGCTCCTTCCAGAATTTTGCTTTCACCTCTAGGTCACATCCTACCTGTGGGGCATAGCCACTAATCACATTACACATAACACCCTCAATTTCAAGTTTCAGCCTCATCACTCGATCTGATACTCTTTTCACCTCCAAGACATTCTTAGCCAACTCTTCTTTTAAAATAACCCCGACTCCATTTGTCTTCCCATCTACACCATGGTAAAATAATTTAAACCCTGCCCCTAAACTTCTTGCCTTACTGCCTTTCCACCTGGTCTCCTGGACACACAATATATCAACCTTTCTCCTAATCATCATGTCAACCAACTTCTGAGATTTTCCTGTCATAGTCCCAACATTTAAAGTCCCCACATTCAGTTCTAGGCTCTGTGCTTTCCTCTTCGCTTTCTGCCAAATAACCCGCTTTCCACCTCTTCTTCTTCTTTGACTTCGACCCACAGTAGCTGAATTTCCAACGGCGCCCTGCAGGTTGACGGCGCCGGTGGTGGACGTTGTTAACCCGGGCCACGACCGATCCGCTATGGAATTCTTTGGATGAACGCTCATATTTCTTTGGCAAAGTTTTAAGCCGGATGCCCTTCCTGACGCAACCCTCTGCATTTATCCGGCCTTGGGACCTGCCTACAGTTTGCACTGACTTGTGCCCCCCATAGGGCTGCATTGAGGAAGCCCCTTTTGCTTTTTGCAGATGATGTGGTTCTGTTGGCTTCATCAAGCCGTGACCACCAACTCTCACTGGAGCAGTTCGCAGCTGAGTGTGAAGCGGCTGGGATGAGAATCAGCACCTTCAAATCTGAGACCATGGTCCTCAGTCGGAAAAGGGTGGCGTGCCCTCTCCAGGTCGGGGATGAGATCCTGCCCCAAGTGGAGGAGTTCTAGTATCTTGGGGTCTTGTTCACGAGTGAGGGAAGAATGGAACGGGAGAGCGACAGGCGGATCGGTGCAGCGTCTGCAGTGATGCGGACTTTGTATCGATCCGTTAGAAGAAAAGAAGGAGCTAAGCTGAAAGGCATAGCTCTCGATTTACCGGTCGATCTACGTTCCTACCCTCACCTATGGTCACGAGCTGTGGGTCGTGACCGAAAGAACAAGATCCCGGAAATAAGCGGCCGAAATGAGTTTCCTCAGGGTGTCCGGGCTCTCCCTTAGAGATTGGGTGAGTAGCTCGGTCCGCTGCTCCTCCACATCAAGAGGAGCCAGATGAGGTGGCTGGGGCATCTGATTCGGATGGCTCTCGGACGCCTCCCTCGTGAGGAGTTCCGGGCATGTCCCACCGGGAGGAGACCCCGGGGACAACCCAGGACACGCTGGAGAGACTACATCCTTCGGCTGGCCTTGGAACGCCTCCATTTCAGAAAACACAAATACAAAACAAGAAACACTTTAACATTTCAGAAAACACAAAAAAAAAACACAAAACACTAACATTTCAGGAAACACAAAAACAAAAGACGAAACACTAACATTTCAGCAAAGGTAGTTCCCTCACTCGGTACATTCAAAAATGAATGGAGCTGCCAACTTTCTTGCTAATATCCACACTTTCCCTTTAATTCTCGCCAGCATCCTCTCTCTTTAGCAACCTGCTTATTCCTTAACTCTTAATCTATCTTTTTATGGTTTAAGAAATGTGATCAACTACAAGATATTGTATATACAGCATCAAACGCCTATACAGTCTCGCTGTTCAGGGCATCCGTATATCCAATCGCTATTTGGAATGGACATCGCGTTCCATCTGTGTAGCCTACCCTTCCCGCGAAGCAGGAGCCAATCATGTTGTAGCGGTGCGGGTCTTGCCGAGAAAGGCCGTGGAATTTCCAAGAATGTCTGTGAAATGGGCCCCTCCCTTCCCGGGTTTCCGCAATTGTAATTTGATTCGTCTTTTTGTAAAAGTTTTTCTACTTTTGTTTTTGTGTTTTCTGAAATCTTAGTGTTTCGTGTTTTGTTTTTGTGTTTTCCAAAATGTTAAAGTGTTTCATCTTTTGTTTTTGTGTTTTCGGAAATGTTAGTGTTTCGTGTTTTGATTTTGTGTTTTCTGAAATGTTAAAGTGTTTCGTCTTTCGTTTTTGTGTTTTCTGGAATGTTAGTGTTTCGTATATTGTTTTTGTGTCTTCTGAAATGTTAGTGTTCCATGTTTTGTTTTTGTGTTTTCTGAAATGTGTAAAGTGTTTCGTCTTTGGTTTTTGTGTTTCCTGAAATGTTAAAGTGTTTCGTGTTTTGTTTTTGTGTTTTCTGAAATGTTAGTGTTTCACAATTTGTTATATTGTTTTGCACTTCCAGGCCACCGTAGATACGCAATGACCTGAGTACCCTCTGCTGGCCAAACCTATATTACAATAGATAATACAACCCCAATTCCAATGAAGTTGGCACGTTGTGTTAAACATAAATAAAAACAGAATACAATGATTTGCAAATCATGTTCAACCTATATTTAATTGAATACACTACAAAGACAAGATACTTAATGTTCAAACTGATAAACTTTATTGTTTTTAGCAAATAATCATTAACTTAGAATTTTATGGCTGCAACATGTTCCAAAAAAGCTGGGACAGGGTCAAGTTTACCACAGTGTTACATCCCTTTTTCTTTTAACAACAGTCAATAAGCGTTTGGGAACTGACAAAACTAATTGTTGAAGCTTTGTAGCTGGAATTATTTCCCATTCTTGCTTGATGTTCAGCTGTTCAACAGTCCGGGGTCTCCGTTGTCGTATTTTATGCTTCATAATGCGCCGCACTTTTGCAATGGGAGACAGGTCTGGACTGCAGGCAGGCCAGTCTAGTACCCGCACTCTTTTATCACGAAGCCACGCTGTTGTAACACGTGCAGAATGTGGTTTGGCATTGTCTTGCTGAAATAAGTAGTAAATTAGTAGTGGCGTCCATGAAAAAGACATTGCTTGGATGGCAGCATATGTTTCTCCAAAACCTGTATGTACCTTGTGCACCAATTGCACCCTTCTCTTTGAGAGACTTTCGCTGCTTGAGGGGCGTGTCCGCCAACTACATCAGAATAGTTTGGTAACTGTAGATGTGGCAGGGACACCTGATAGTGTAGTTGAAATTGACCTACTAGTTGTGTTAGCATTAGCCCCAAGCAGCTAGCTAACTGAGGCAAGCCTTCATTTTTTTTTCTTTTTTTTTTTTAACCTGTCCGGTTCAGCTGCATGGCCTTGCAGAACGGTGGCTCTGTCTGCCTTTTGTGCTCGAAGATTTTTCTGCGCAACAGGGGAGTTTGAAAATCTTCCTCTGCTTATTTTTAAATGTTTTAATTATTCTGATGTTTATTGAAAATGCAGCCGGACAGAAAAGGGTTTTAGGGGACAGACAGAAAGACAGAGTGGACCAAGGGAAATAGCGATGCGAACCAATAATGAGAACAATAATGAGCTATATATTTGAGCACAAGTAACATTACAACAGTCAAATGGTGTTCTTATTTGTGGATGGGGTACACCCGGTGAGGACATGCAAGAACTAACCAAGAGAACAAGATGAGAGGGGACTGAAAAGGGCAGGACAGGACAGGATGTGGGAGATGAGCAAGGCAATGCTACTGACAAGTGGTGCGGTGGGATTATTTTTTAGCGTCTTTAAACACCTGTAAGAAGCAGTGAGTTGATATGTTCGTATAACATACATATTGTTATTAGTGGTCCCAGCACAAGCAATGAAAGCCTATAGCGTCTCTATCAAACTTATTAGTGAATGAACACCATATTATATGCATGTTAGTTAACTGGTGTACGGAGTTGCTGAGCTGGCACATTGAGGAAGGGTGGGCCGGCCCCATGTAGGCCCCCTCCACTCACAAGTGCGAACCAAGCCAACGACTTCATCCAGCAGGGGACCCAACCAGGGGGATGCCACCAACTCCCCAGTACCAAGGGAGGTCCCCAGCCCAACAGAAGCGCCCTGACCAGTCCCAAAGGGAGGGGCACGGGCGTGAGTTTTCTCCGGGCACTCCGGTTTCCTCCTACATCCCAAAAACATGCATGGTAGGTTAATTGAAAACTCTAAATTGCCCGTAGGTGTGACTGTGAGTGCGAATGGTTGCACGTCCCACCGGGAGGAGACCCCGGGGACGCCCCAGGACACGCTGGAGAGACTACGTCTCTCGGCTTGCCTGGGAACGCCTTGGATCCCATCGGAAGAGCTGGAGGAAGTGGCTGGGGAGAGGGAAGTCTGGGATTTCCTGCTAAAGCTCCTGCCCCCACGACCTGACTTCGGATAAGCGGAAAAAAATTGATTGATGGATGGATGAGCACAATTAAAGCTATAGCAGCCATAATATTAGTTCTTCAACGACTACTGCCCTCGCTTGTGGGTCCTTTTGATAATCTCACAACGGATTTTAATGTGGCTTTCTGTAACACTCTCAACACTTTAGCACCATTAAGACATAAAATACCTCCTAAGAGACTTACTCTTTGGTTCACATATGAAACCCGAGAACTAAAAGAGCTTGAGCACAAATGGCGTGCAACTAAACTTGAAGTCTTCCGTCAGGCATGGGGGGATATTTCACTGAAATACAAACAAGCTCTCATATAAACTAAAAGGAATTATTTTTCTAAAATAATTTGTCTTAATAAAAATATCCCTGAATACTTATTTGATACAGTAGCAATGCTAACCCAAAAGGAGCCTGCTTCCAACAGCTCACACTTATGATTTTTAGCTCATTAGGAATGAGATTACTGACACCTTGCCTTCTTCGACCACTGAGACTACTGTGAGCACTAATGCCAATACCTGTCCCGCTACCCTCTGTCATTCTCAAGGTCAAGCTGTCATTCTCAAGGTCAAGGTTTTCTTTTTCAATTTCCCTATATGTACAGGACATACAGGGAGATCAAAACACTGTTTCTCTCGACAGTAATCTAAAACATAAATCGATACAAATCAACACAAACTCTGCATAAAATCTACAGTAAATATATAAACAGTACAATACAATAAATACACAGACAGTGAGACAACAGACAATAGACAATAAGGTAGTGCAAAAAGGGAAAGAAAGTGTCATGGTGTGTTGTAAACAGATAGTACATTGGGAAAATTAAAAAAGTGATACAATGCAAAATTTGTAAACAGTATGATACCGTATGTAGGAACAGTGGAACGATGGTGGAGGGAACACACAGGGAGAGAGATGTATGTGCTTCCCGGGGCTAATCCGCTCAACTACAAGACTCTTCTTGTGTATGGTTGGAGGAAGTGCATATGTGTGAAGTTCCTGTAGGGAAAGGGGCGAGGAAGTGAACCGAGTTCTGGATCCTAACTACTTGATACATGAAGCTGTTCCCCAGTCTTTTTCTGTGGACCTAGAGGCTCCAGTATCTACCTGAAGACAGGAGGCTGTGAAATGAGTGTGAGCGGAATGCTTCTGCGGGTGAGGCGGGTGTTGAAAATGTCTGTGATTGAGGCAAGAGAGGCACTGATGATCTGGCTGGCTGTATTCACTATGCGCTGTAGTGTATTCCGGCCCAAGGCAGTGCTGCTTCAGTGCCACACAGTGATGCGGTCCTGGATGACACTTGCAATGGTGCCCCGGTAGAAAGAGCTTTCTTTAGATTTCGCAGAAAGTAGAGGTGTGTTTTGGCCTTATTGGCCAGCGATGTGGTGTTGTTGGACCAGGAGAGATGCTCTGAGATGCACATCCCCAGAAACTCGGTGCTGCTCACCCTCTCCAGAGCAGCACCATCGATTGTGAGTGGGGGATGTTGAGGGGGTCTCTTCCTGAAATCCACTACAATCTCTTCGGTCTTCCCCACATTAATGAAGAGGTTGTTGTCAGAGAGAGAGAGAGAGTATCCCGCTCCTGTCAAAATGATGGATGACCCATGACGTCACCACCTGGCAGCGTGCCAGCGCACGTGCGCAATGACGTCACCTTCCGGATCACCTGTCCCAATGACGTCACATCCGGAACACACAAAATTACGTGAAAATAAAGTGAGATCATGTTCCCTGGCGTTTTTGGCGCATGACATCATGTTCGGGGACAACTGTAGGAACAAATGAAATCATTAGGTGCCAAAAAAGGTCATTTGTGATCATACCTGTGAATATGGTCATTTCCGTCCCCGTCCTGCGTCTCACATGTTAGAGGTCATGCCCAGAGGTCACACAGCATTGGCAAAGAATGGGGATACTCACGTGACTTGTACACGTGATATCGGGTGTCTGAGATGTTTGAGGGTCATGTCCAGAGGTCACAACCCCGCACTAGTAGAGAATGGGACACTCACGTGGTTTGTGCACGTGACATGGGGTCCGAGATGTTTGCGGGTCATGTCCAGAGGTCACACAGCATTGGCAAAGAATGGGGATACTCACGTGGCTTGTGCACGTGACATGGGGTGCCTGAGATGTTAGAATTTGTATTTAGCCAAGAACGTATTTTTCTGACCAAAGGGTTGTGCGAAATGCTGAGCGGACAGTCTGGAAAAATCCCCTTCCAGTGAACAAGCCCAGACATGTTCTCATTATCTTATCAAAAACTATGTCCAAGGGTAAAACATAAGTTTATCATGTCAGTTTTACATTTCGTGTGAGAGTTTCCGAGGCAAAAAAGCATGTCTAAACATGTTTTCGTTTTTCAAGGACATCTTATTTTTTAGGCTCTTATTAAAAACAAGTGCAGGTGTAAAGCATTATGTGATGAACATTAATACATCTAAACCCTAAACATGTCAGTTTTACATTTTGTGTGGGAGTTTCCAAGGTTCTTATCAAAAAATATATGCCTAGACATGTTTTCGTTTGTCGAAAACAAGTCCAAACACGTTGTATCTTTTGGGTTTCATCCAACTATCTTCACTCTGTTAGGAAGATGGGTGTCTCGTTTCTATTCTATTTTCCATTATAAAATGTTGACACGTATTAGAAACAAATTGTTTTATGTATCTAGTATCTAGATAAATGCCAGAGTTTAAAGTATAGTTTCATGTTTTGCACATCACCACCCAGGACAAAACCTATGGCTATGTGTGTGTGTGTGTGTGTGTGTGTGTGTGCGTGATTCAGGAGTCTCTTGTTTTCTTTTTTAAAACGTTGAAACATGTAGGAACAAGTTTTATGTATCTAGTTAAGATACATTCCAGAGTTTAAATTATAGTTTATTTTCATGAAGCAAGTGTCTTTTTTAAAATTGCACAATCAGGAGTACTCAAGGTCTCTCTCAGGAACTGTCTAAAAACATGACAGAGATGATAGTATAGTTTGACCTTGATTATATCATCCTCCCCTTGGCGGAAATTTACATTTCACAGGAATGCCCCTTGAGAGACATGTTCTTGACAATTAAAATATAGATAGGTCAGATGATTCTGAAGATGTTCGAGTTTTATGAGTATGACATAATAAGATCCAAAAGACTATTCCATTGTTGAAACGTGGCTCAACAATTTGGAATATGGGCAGAGATGTCGCAACTTGTTTTCATGAAGACCATATTTCAGCCTGCCATGTCTAAGCAAGCCATATATACCTACTTGATACTGATTTTGTATACACACCTTACATTCCCATAAGTCCATTCACAAGTTCAACCTTTTCAAAATGGAGGAAACAGATGGAAATATAAAGAAATAGTTCATCAGAAAACTATGAGCAATAATACCATGTACTCACTTATATCCTGCATCCTCCTCTCTAACACCAACTGCCCTCATGCCTTCCCTCACTACATCTATCAACCTTCTCTTTGGTCTCCCTCCAGTTCTCTTGCTTGGCAGCTCCCTCCTCATCACCCTTCTTGCAATATACTCACTCACCCTCCTCTGGATTTGTCCAAACCATACAAATTTGTTCTCTCTAAATTTGTCTCCAAAGCACCTCATGTGAGAGCTTGTCCATGCAAAATATTTGTTGATCTGGTGATTTGCTGAAGTGCCCCATGTGATAAGAAAATTAAGTTTGTTAGTCACCTAGTCATATTTTGACATCACTTTGACTCAATAGCTGTACTATATTTACTTACCATCACTTTATTTTTTTCAAAACAGATTTTTTTTCAATTAACTATACGAGTAGATCACTGTTTTTTCAGTTGGAATAAATATCAATGGTATGTGTTTAAAGCATCAGCATGTTTCAATCAGAATGAGAAAAGGTCTGCATGTAAACCTGATTACTCATTAAGATTAAAAATATGACTTCTGAAAACAAAAGATTGTATTTACCCCGATCTTCATAGTTCAGTGTATGCACGTGTGTGTGTGTGTGTGTGTGTGTGTGCGTGTGTGTGTGTGTGTGTGTGTGCGTGTGAGCGTATGTGTCAGTTTACATCACTTTTAGTGTTTAAGACTTGGATTTATTAGTCGGTGTTTTTTCTCTCTTCCATTTAAACACATCCTTAACTTATAGCGTTAAAAGCTTCAAAAACCGATGGCAAGATTGCCAACTACAAAGAAAGCAGTTTTCACAACAGTGTTTCAATATTACAAACTGTATTACTGATGAAAAAAATTAAAAAAATTGAGCTAAAATCATTCCAATTTGAATTTATGATGATGTGTTACTAGCAATAGAATTGGATAGATCACAATAAAACACAGTCAAATGTAAATAGTGACCCTAATGCAAAACAAAATGTATTTGGGAAGCTGGCTATCCTTCAAGGTGAACAGAAAAGACATTTATGAACAGAAAATGGATGGATGGATGGATGGATGGATGCAACAACCACACAGGTGTATTTTTTAAACTGCTAACAAAAATAAAAGGAAATTACTCACCCATCAATGATGTGTGTCGTAGGTGTCAAGAACGCTTGCTGTAAGCCTTCATACTTAACACATTTTACCATTTTAACTTCCATAAAAGTGTATAAATAAATTACACCACTCTGGTAAAACAACAACTTTGACTGATGTGGTATGCTTTGGATCAGGATCTGTCTTGAATCAACTTACAAAACAAGGCATTTTAACTTTGATGACACTTAGAAGACAATTGCAGCGGCAGGATTTCTCTGTATGCCTGGGAAGTCAGTCTCTTCAGCAACACAACTTACTTTCCCACGTCATTCTTCATTATTATTGAGGTCAACGGAACCATATTGGACTGAGCAGCCAGGACGGGTAGTACCAGCTTATTATGCTTTCATAAGTTCTATTCCTGCTTCCATGGCTATAATCGGACTTTTTCACTGTCACCATCCACTGTCATCCCTTCTGTTTTGGGATCATAATACAGAAAAAAGACAAAATTAAATTGAGTTATTCCTTAGTCAAATTCTTGCAGGATTTGTTGATGTCGCCACATGACGATGATGGTTTGACCTTATTGTATAACTTTGAGAGGCATACTCTTCCAGAATATTTTGATGGAGCTCTAAATTGTACCACTTGAAGAGTAATCGACTCCAACCATTGCATTCATAGTACTGGAATTTTAATTGAAATCCGGTTTTGACTGTATAAGGAGCTTTATTTCATCATGCTCAGAGGAGTGAGCAGATGTTTTCTCTAGCTAAGAAAACAATTCAGATGGTCCGATAGTACCACTGTGTTTGATTTGGAATGAAGGAAGTCGGTTAATGTGTCACATACCATTATTCAAGGTTTTAGGGTTTTTGACTTTGTTTCCCACCTCAACTTTTAAAATCAGTATTTTACAATGAACAATTGGTAATTGCAAAAACATGACTTCCGTGTTTCTTACAAATCCAGACTTTTAACAATAGATCTATTACGCCAATGATAATTTCTAATTTTTCAACTCTAACCTTTCAAAATCCGTGTATTTATTATGAATAATATTACGCATACACTGACTAACTAACATCTATTACGCAACAATGTTTTTTTTCACCTCAACATTCAAAAAACAGTATTTTCTCTCTGCTTATAAAGAAGGGATTGATCCATCTCATCACAGAAAACCTAACTAGCCATTAAACATAATGGATTCCTCACTAAAATCAACTTTTGTGTATTATTTTTAATGCAGCGGAACGGTGGACGACTGGTAAGAGCGTCTGCCTCACAGTTCTGAGGAGAGGGGTTCAATCCCTGGCCCCGCCTGTGTGGAGTTTGCATGTTCTCCCCGTGCCTGCGTGGGTTTTCTCCGGGCACTACGGTTTCCTCCCACATCCCAAAAACATGCATAGTCTGTTAATTGACAACTCTAAATTGCCCGTCGTTGTGAATGTGAGTGCGAATGGTTGTTTGTTTGTATGTGCCCTGCGATTGGCTGGCAACCAGTTCAGGGTGTAAATGGCCTCCTGCCCGATGATAGCTGGGATAGGCTTAGCACGCCCGCGACCCTAGTGAGGAGAAATGGATGGATGGAAGGATTTTTAATGCAACATTCACATTGCCATTAAGCTATAAAATATTTCAACAATACAAAGACAAATACAGAGCGCTCAATCCGCCTCCGGTCCAACCTCTCCTGCACACAGACATCCAACTAATAAGAACAATTCAACAACAGGTTGCTTATTGTGTGTCTTTATGTTTGACATGAAGTACAGATACCTCGTCTACAGGATGGTTGTTTTGTTGTTCAGAAGCTTGAGTTTTGTATATGAATACGGGTGGAGTCATGATAATAATGATTATAAACTGAAAGTAAAGTGATCCACCGAAACATGAGGTGAAACTGTACAATTTCTCCATCGTCAGTATGATTCAGGACAAACTACAACAATAAACCCGTGATAAAAATGAATGCTCTCTGACCATGACAAAACTGATTGAAGATTGTTGTGCTTTTGCTACATATCTTGTGTCGGGACTCATGAGTGTGAAGCGAGAACCTAATGTGGTCAATGAGAGTGTATTTATAGTTAATGGCTGAAAGTCAAATAAATATATATATATATATATATATATATATATATATATATATAAACACACACATATATATATATATATATATATATATATATATATATATATATATATATATATATATATATATAGTTGTAAATGGTTCAATTGAGTGATAAGGAGGTGTGATGGTATTTTGCTTGTTTTGCGTTTAGCCTTATAAAAAAGATTAATTTTATTATTATTTTAGTTAAAATGATATTAAAGAACGATATTTGAACTTGCACGTTTCTATATTTTGTTATTTTTATTTGAAATTCAGGCACTGACTAAAAAAAAATAATGAAATAGAAGTTAGGCTGTGTTAGGCAGTGCCATTTTCATTACTGAACTCATTTCGGCCGCTTGTATCCGGGATCTTATTCTTTCGGTCTCGACCCACAGCTCGTGACCATAGGTGAGGGTAGGAACGTAGATCGACCGGTAAATCGAGAGCTTCGGCTTTCGGCTTAGCTCCTTCACCACAACGGACTGATACAAAGTCCACATCACTGCAGACGCTGCACCGATCCGCATTTCGATATCCCGTTCCATTCTTCCCTCACTCGTGAACAAGCAGGATCTCATCCCCGACCTGGAGAGGGCACGCCACCCTTTTCTGACTGAGGACCATGGTCTCAGATTTGGAGGTGCTGATTCTCATTCCAGCCGCTTCACACTCAGCTGCGAACCGCTCCAGTGAGAGTTGGAGATCACAGCCTGATGAAGCCAACAGAATCACATCATCTGCAAAAACCAGAGATGCATTACTGAGGCCACCAAACCGGACCCTCTCTACGCCTCGGCTGCGCCTTAAAATTCTGTCCATAAAAGTTATGAACAGAATCAGTGACAAAGGGCAGCCTTGGCGGAGTCCAACCTTCACTTGAAACGAGTCCAACTTACTGCTGGTTATGCATACCAAACTCTGACTCGGGTCGTAGAGGGACCAAACAGCCCGTATCAGGGGGTTCAGTACTGCATACTCCCGAAGCATCCCCGACAGGACTCCCCGAGGGACACGGTCGAATACCTTTTCAAAGTCCACAAAACACATGTAGACTGGTTGGGCGAACGCCAATGCACCCTTGTGGATCCTGCCGAGGGTGTACAGATGGTCCACTGTTCCACGGCCAGGACGAAAACCACACTGCTCCTCCTGAATCTGAGATTCGACTTCCCGACGGACCCTCCTCTCCAGCACCCCTGAATAGACCTTGCCAGGGAAGCTGAGGAGTGTGAAAACACCCTGCGGTCCCCCTTTCTAAAAAATGGGGACCACCGCCCCAGTCTGCCAATCCAGAGGCACTGCCCCCGATGTCCACGCGATGTTGCGGAGGCGTGTCAACCAGGACAGCCCCACAACATCCAGAGCCTTTAGGAACTCCGGGCGAATCTCATCCACCCCCGGGGCCTTGCCACCGAGGAGCTTTTTAACCACCTCGGTGACCTCAACCCCAGAGATAGGAGAGCCCGCCTCAGAGACCCCAGATTCTGCTTCCTCCTGGGAAGGTGTGTCGGTGGAATTGAGGAGGTCTACGAAGTATTCTCCCCACCGACTCACAATGTCCCAAGTCGAGGTCAGTAGCGCCCCATCCCCACTATACAGTGTTGATGGTGCACTGCTTCCCCATCCTGAGATGCCAGATGGTGGACCAGAATTTCCTCGAAGCCGTCCGGAAGTCCTTCTGTAGATGTAGATATCAAGATTATCTCGAAAGCCCTCGCAGCGAGACTTGAAAAGGTATTTCCGTCGATAATCCATTATGACCAGACAGGCTTCATCAAAGGTAGAAGTTCCACAAATAATGTCAGACATCTGTTGAATTTAATAAGCATGTCACAGGGTAAAATCTAAACGCAATCATCATGTCACTTGATGCAGATAAAGCTTTCGATAAAGTTAACTGGGCTTTCCTGTTTGCAGTACTCCTTAAATTTGGCTTTGGAGATTCAAGTATACATTAGTAACATTATGCAATTCGCCGAAAGCGACAGTCACCACAAATAGGATAACTTCACAAAGTTTTACTTTACAAAGAGGAACCAGACAAGGATGTCCACTCTCACCAATGCTATTTGCAATATTTATCAAACCTCTTGCTGCCGCTACACGCCAGAATGCTAATATTAAAGGTATCTGCTCACGAGTGACAGAACACAAAATCAATCTATATGCTGATGATATTCTTCTTTACTTACAGGAACCCAAGTATTCTCTTCAGGCAGTCTTCAATCTCATTAAAACATTTTCACAAATATCAGACTACTCTATTAACTGGACAAAATCACCAATACTCCCAAGAACTGCAAGCTCATGGACTCCTGCAGATCAAATCCCAGAGTACCCTATTCCTGTCAGAAACATTAAGTATTTAGGTATCAATATTTCGTCAAAACTCACAGAGCTAACCAATCAAAATTACACACCACTTCTGGAAAGAATCTCAGCTAATTTAAAGACGCTGGAATAACTTGCCTATATCATTACTTGGAAGAATAGCTACAATCAAAATGAAAACCTCAAATAAATTATTTATTTTCAATGATTCGATTTAAGACCACATTTATGCTCTCCCCAATCTGTCAAAATCCAGATTTCGAAATTAATAATATACCCCTTCATTTTAGTACATGGGAACAACATGGAATTAACAAGATACAAACAACAATTTAACAATAATGTTTTTAGGACACGTGATGAATTGTTCCAAGAATTTCAAATAACAGCCGGAAACTTTATTCAACACAATAAATTAAAAGCAGCAATAAAAAAAAGAATACCAACACTCCAGAGCACCCTCGAACTGCCGGAGTTTGTCAAGCAAATAATGAAGTTTCTCCTGCAAAGTAAAAGAAATCTCTCAAAAGTTTATAAATTAATTTCATGTACAAAACCAAGGCACTTACCAATCACCAAATGTGAATGAGACCTCTCCATGTCTGCTGACCGTAGCTACTGGATGCAGATTTGTAACAATACATTTAGAATGAGAAAAAACACAAATCTACAGCTTATACAATATAAAGTGCTCCATAGAACACACTTTACTCAGTACACGATGCATAAAATGGGCTTCTCTCCATCTAATATATGCAATCAATGCACCATAAATACCCCAGACACCTATTTTCATTCTATATGTACACTAATTCAATGCTTTTGGTCTTCGGTTATACAAAAAATCTTGTATATTTTAAACTGCAGGATTCCACTTTCCCCAAGATTGTGCATACTTGGCGACTTAAGCATAATTGACCTCCCTAATAAATATTCACAATCATTACTTGTCGCATTAGCTACCGCAAAGAAAATAATTACATTAAACTGGAAAAACAAACAAGCTATTAACATCAATCAGTGGCTAAATCTCATCATAGAATATATTGCGTTAGAAAAAATATCAGCAGAACGAAAAAGTCAATTACACATATAGGTAGATAGCTGGTCACCTTTCCTCAACATGCTCAATCGAGACTCTTGATTCCTTTCCCTGAGTAGGGTGCCATCTGACATTTGACAATAGAAGACTATTTTCATAAGTGTGAAAGTAAACAATGGAATTCTATATTCTTTGTTGTCGAGGTTGTTTTACTATTATTCTATTTATTCGTTTTTATTTTCATACATTTTAGATAACTCTCGGGTGGACCCATGGTCCTGATCCCGCCCCCTCAATCAAGTATCAATTGACTTACATGTACCCGCAGACACACACCCCTAGGACTCTTTCACTGGGTGTGGGGTGTGGGGTGACGCACTTACTGCAACAAATAAGACATGAATATGCAAATCGCTTGTGTATCCCCTCACTTATACTCTCGTCCTGTAGACTTTTATAATTTACATAATTAATGCCACCACACTTCAGTTGCACACCCGGGTTCACGACCCTTGTCCTGCATGCTTCTTCTTCTGTCCATGTCCTGTCCTTCCCTCACAGGGTGCAGTACTACAGCCCCATGCAACACTCATATTTAATGTTTCATTGTTGTCGATAATGTAATGATTTACTTCTCTCATCCTCTTTACAATTAGTGTCTTTTGTCTTTGTTTCTCTCTCCCTTCTAGAAACTTTGTTCTGTTTGACTGATCAAGTCTAATTCTCAATAAACCTCAATTATAATACCACAGCGGAAGCGTAACAAATCCACTGTGACACAGTAAAACTGTTTCGGCATAAAAGGGATATAGATTTTCCATTCTGCTTGACCTAACAGCCGAACAAGACAAAAAAATAATAAAAAATGTAGTCTGTTTTCTTGTCATTTCTGGAATGTGACCAAATGTGTCGGAGTACAAGCTGATACTTAGAATAATATGACTCAAGCAAAAAGTTGTCCTCCAAATAAATACTTGAGAAGTTAAGTATTCTGTTAAAAAATAACTACTCGACTACTGAGTAACAGGTGAGTAACTTGGATTTAGTTTTTTTTTTTTTTTTTTTTGGTCAGTGCCTAAATTTCAAATAGAAATAACAAAATATAGAAATGTGCAAGCTCAAATATCATTGTTTAATAGCACTTTAACTAAAACAATAATAAAATGTGTCTTTTTCCGATAAGGCTAAACGCAAAACGAGCAAACTACGATCCCACCTCGTTCTCACTCAATTGAACCATTTACAACTATATATATATATATATATACTTTCAGCCGTTAACTATAAATATATTCTCATTGACCACATTAGGTTCCCTCTTCACACTCATAAGCCCCGACACAAGATATGTAGAAAAAGCATACCCTTAAGAGAACAATCCTCAATCAGTTTTTCATTTTTATCACTGGTTTATTGTTGTAGTTTTCCCTGAATCATACTGACGAGGGAGAAATTGTACAGGTATCAGTGGATCACTTTACTTTCAGTTAAAATCATTATTATCATGACTCCACCCATATTCATATACAAAACTCAAGCTTCTATACAACAAAACAACCGTGATGTAGACGAGATATCTGTACTTCATGTCAAACATAAAGACCTGTTGTTGAATTGTTCTAATTAGTTGGATGTCTGGTTGCAGGAGAGGTTGGACCGGAGGCGGATTGAGCACTCCCTATTTGTCTTTGTATTGTTGTAATATTTTGTAGCTTAATGGCAATGTGAATGTTGCATTAAAAATAATACACTAAGTTTGATTTGAGCGATGGATCCATTATGTTTAATGGCTAGTTAGGTTTTCTGTGATGAGATGGATCGATCCCTTCTTTAAAAGCAGAGAGAAAATACTGTTTTTCAAAATTTGAGGTGGGGAAAAAACATTGTTGAGTCATAGATGTTAGTCAATCAGTGTATGTGTAATATTATTCATAATGAATACACGGATTTTGAAAGGTTAGAGTTGAAAAAATTAGAAAATATCGTCGGCGTAATAGATCTATTGTTAAAACTCAGGATTTATAAGAAACACGGAAGTCATGTTTTTGCAATGACCAATTGTTCATTGTAAAATACTGATTTTAAAAATTGAGGAGGGAAACAAAGTCAAAAACCCTAAAACCTTGAATACTGGTATGTTAGTAAGTCAGCACATACGTAACGTAGCCTTGAATATGACCACGTGGCACATTAACCGACTTCCTTCATTCCAATTCAAACACAGTGGTACTACCGGACCATCTGAATTGTTTTCTTTGCTAGAGAAAACATCTGCTCACTCCTCTGCGCATGATGAAATAAAGCTCCTTATACAGTCAAAACCGGATTTCAATTCAAATTCCAGTACTATGAATGCAATGGTTGGAGTCGATTACTCTTCAAGTGGTACAATTTAGAGCTCCATCAAAATATTCTGGAAGAGTATGCCGCTCAATATTTATACAATACGGTCGAACCATCATCATCATGTAGCGACGTCAACAAATCCTGCAAGAAGGACTGACTAAGGAATAACTTTCAATTTAATTTTGTCTTTTTTCTGTATTATGATCCCAAAACAGAAAGGATGACAGTGGATGGTGACAATAAAAAAGTCTGATTATAGCCATGGAAGCAGAAATAGAATTTATGAAAGCATAAGAAGCTGATACTACCCGTCCTGCCTGCTCAGTACAATATGGTTCCGTTGACCTCAATAATAATGAAGAATGACGTGCCAAAGTAAGTGGTGTTGCTGAAGAGACTGACTTCCCAGGCATACAGAGAAATCCTGCTGCTGCAATTGTCTGCCAAGTGTCATCAAAGTTAAGGGTGAGTACAAAATCCCTGTTTTGTAAGTTGATTCAAGACAGATCCTGATCCAAAGCATACCACATCAATCTAAGTTGTTGTTTTACCAGAGTGGTTTAACTTATTTATACACTTTTATGGCAGTTAAAAATGGTAAAAAGTGTGAAGTATGAAGTCTTACAGTAAGTGTTCTTGACACCTACGACACACATCATTGATGGGTGAGTAATTTCCTTTTATTTTTTTTAGCAGTTTAAAAAATACACTTGTATGGTTGTTGCAAAATGTTTAAATGTTTTTATTGTTGTTTTTTCCATTTCCACTATTTGTTACGGGGAGAAAATGTTCATAAATGTAAACACCTTGAAGGATAGCCAGCTTCCCAAATTCATTTTGTTTGACATTAGGGTGACTATTTACATTTGACTGTGTTTTATTGTGATTTATCCAATTCTATTGCTAGTAACACATCATCATAAATTCAAATTAGAACGATTTTATTGAAACGTTGTGAAAAGTGCTTTCTTTGTAGTTGGCAATCTTGCCATCGTTTTTTAAAGATTTTCACGCTATAAGTTAAGGATGTGTTTAAATGGAAGAGAAAAAAACACTGAGACTATTAAAATCAAGTCTTAAACACCTAAAAGTGCTGTAAACTGACACACACACAGACACACACACATGCACACTTATGTATACACTGAACTATCAAGATCGGGGTAAATACGATCTTTTGGTTTCAGAAGTCATATTTTTAATCTTATTGAGTAATCCGGTTTACATGAATACCTTTTCTCATTCTGATTGAAACATGCCGATGCTTTAAACACATACCATTGATATTTATTTCAACTGAAAAAACAGTGATCTACTCATATAGTTAATTTTTTTTTAAATCTGTTCTGAAAAATAAAGTGATGGTTAGTAAATATAGTACAGCTATTGAGTCAAAGTGATGTCAAAATATGACTAGGTGACTAACAAACTTAATTTTCTTATCACATAGGGCACTTCAGCAAATCACCAGATCAACAAATATTTTGCATGGGCAAGTTCTCACATGAGGTGTTTTGGAGACAAAGTTAGAGAGAACAGATTTGTATGGTTTGGACACATCCAGAGGAGGGTGAGTGAGTATATTGCTCGAAGGGTGATGAAGAGGGAGCAGCCAAGCAAGAGAACTGGAGGGAGACCAAAGATAAGGTTGATAGATGTAGTAAGGGAAGAGATGAGGGCAGTTGGTGTTAGAGAGGAGGATGCAGGAGATAGGCTCGAACATTAGGTGAGTTCATGTTAGCATTGCTAATAGTTTTCTGATGGACTATTTCTTTATATTTCCATCTGTTTCCTCCTTTTTGAAAAGGTTGAACTTGTGAATGGGCATGTTAGGTGTGTATACAAAATCAGTACAATGTAGGTATATATTGCTTGCTTAGACATGGTAGGCTGAAATATGGTCTTCATGAAAACAAGTTCGACATCTCTGCCATCTCTGCCCATATTCTAAATTGTTGATGCACGTTTAGACTATGGAATAGTCTTTTGAATCTTATTATGTCATACTCATAAAACTTGAACATCTTCAGAATCATCTGATCTATCCATCCATCCATCCATTTTCTGAGCCGCTTCTCCTCACTAGGGTCGCGGGCGCGCTGGAGCCAATCCTAGCTATCATCGGGCAGGTACACCCTGAACTGGTTGCCAGCCAATCGCAGGGCACATACAAACAAACAACCATTCGCACTCACATTCACACCTACGGGCAATTTAGAGTTGTCAATTGACCTACCATGCATGTTTTTGGGATGTGGGAGGAAACCGGAGTGCCCGGAGAAACCCATGCAGGCACGGGGAGAACATGCAAACTCCACACAGGCGGGGCTGGGGATTGAACACCGCTCCTCAGAACCGTGAGGCAGACGCTCTAACCAGTCGCCCACCGTGCCGCCTCATCTGACCTATCTATATTTTAATTGTCAAGAACATGTCTCTCAAGGGGCGTTCCTGTGGAATGTAACTTTCCACCAAGGGGAGGATGATATGATCAAGGTCAAACTATACTATCATCTCTATCATGTTTTTAGACAGTTCCTGAGAGAGACCTTGAGTACTCCTGATTGTGCAATTAAAAAAAGACACTTGGTTCATGTAAAGAAACTATAATTTAATATATCTTCACTAGATACATAAAATGTTTAGACATGTTTTCGCCCCGGAAACTCTCACACAAAATGTAAAACTGACATGGTTATGGTTTACATGGTTTTTGATAACTTTGATAATGAGAACATGTCTGGGATTGTTCACTGGAAGGGGATTTTCCAGAGTGATGGTCCGCTAAGCATTTCGCACAACCCATTGGTCAGAGAAAAGACGTTCTTGGCTAAATAAATGTTTTTTTCAGATCTTCTAACATCTCTGTCATGAACGGAACAGAGGATAGGACCCAAAAATGCACGACTCCAAAACAAATTGACAGTTTCCAAAAAGAGAGGTTTAATAGACGGGCATAGGTTGGTACACAGGCAGGCAATCCAAGAGAGGCAACAGTATCCAAA
Source organism: Phyllopteryx taeniolatus (assembly GCF_024500385.1). NCBI lineage: Eukaryota > Metazoa > Chordata > Actinopteri > Syngnathiformes > Syngnathidae > Phyllopteryx > Phyllopteryx taeniolatus. Next base: position 575,869 of record NW_026903195.1, read on the forward strand.
AACATGAGGCAAAGAGACAAGGTCGATAATCGGAACAGGGTCAAGTCTTACTGTGAATCTATGACGTGGAAACAAGGAATGCTGGAACGCGACGACAAGGTACAACGAACTGGCAACGAGAGGAAATGAGACACGAGGTTATATACAAGGGGTAATTAGGGTGAACGAGGCACAGGTGATGAAGATGCTCACATGAGCAGGTGTGTGTGAAACAGGGGGGGGAAGACAAAACCCGGAACACACACACATATGACAGTACCCCCCCCCCCCCCCTTAACGGCCGGCCCCAGACGGCCCTGGGGCCCCTGGATGCGCAACGTGGAAGTCCCGAATGAGCGAATCATCCACGATAAACGCAGACGGTACCCAGGAACGCTCCTCAGGCCCACAGGCCCATAGCCCTCCCAGTCCACCAGATATTGAAACCCCCTGCCCCTCCGACGAGATGACAACAGCCGCTTCACAGAGAAGACAGGGCCCCCATCCACAAACCGGGGGGGAGGAGGGGGCCTGGAAGGCGGGACCAGAGGGGACTCCCGGGCTGGCTTGAGTAGGCTGACGTGAAAAGTAGGGTGGACCCGCATAGACCTTGGGAGCCTCAGCTTCACGGTGACAGGGTTGATGATTTTTGTGATGGGGAAGGGCCCAACGAACTTGGGAGCGAGCTTCTTGGACTCCACCCGGAGTGGAATATGTTTGGTCGAAAGCCAAACTCGCTGACCCACTTTGTAGTTCGGGGCCGGTGTCCTCCGACGGTCAGCAGCGGCTTTGTAGGACCGTCCCTGGCGCAGCAGCATCTGGCGGGCTCGTTCCCAGGTCCTCCTGCAGCGTCTCACCAAGGTTAATGCCGCTGGAACTGTGAATTCTGGGACTATGGCAGGAAACAGAGATGGTTGGTAACCATGCACAACGTAAAAAGGCGATAGACCAGTGGATGCAGAGGGGAGGGAATTGTGGGAGAATTCGACCCAAACCAGTTTCTGAGACCAGGATCGCGGCTCCTGTGAAGCAAGACATCGGAGCCCCGTCTCCAGGTCCTGGTTCAGCCTCTCGGTTTGGCCGTTGGTTTCAGGATGAAACCCGGATGACAGACTGACGGTAGAACCTATGAGTTTACAAAACTCCTTCCAAAATTGCGAAATGAATTGGGGACCCCTATCAGACACCACATTCTTGGGGAAACCATGGAACTTAAAAACCTGATTAATCATTAGCTCGGCAGTGTCTTTAGCTGAGGGGAGTTTTGGAAGTGCAATGAAGTGTGCCATCTTAGAGAACCTGTCAACAACTGTAAGAATGGTGGTATTGCCTTTAGAGGCCGGTAATCCTGTAACAAAGTCTACGGAAATGTCTGACCAAGGACGTTGTGGTATTGGCAGGGGTCGCAACTCCCCAGAAGGACGTTGATGAGAGGCCTTGTTAGCAGCACATACCTGGCAAGCATTGACGTAATCGCTAACATCCCTCCTAACATTAGGTCACCAAAAGCGCTGTTCGACCACCGATAGCGTCTTGGCAATGCCTGGGTGACATACCGTTCGGTTCGTGTGAGCCCAGTGGATGACTTTTCCCCTTAAGGTCGGAACCACATAAAGCCTGTTCTCGGGGCAATCTTGAGGGCTAGGAGTGTCTTTCAGAGCCCCTTCAACCGCAGTCTCAATGTCCCAAACAAAAGCGGAAATGAAGCATGACTTAGGCAAAATAGTCTTAGGGTCGGACAAAGAACTCTCCTCGGAGAAAATGCGTGACAAAGCATCTGGCTTACCATTTTTAGAACCCGGTCGGTATGATAACGTAAAATTAAATCTAGAGAAGAAAAGAGCCCATCTAGCCTGCCTCGCATTTAATCTTTTGGCAGTTTTAATATATTCAAGGTTCTTGTGATCTGTCCATACTAAAAACGGAGTATGTGCCCCCTCTAGCCAGTGCCTCCACTCCATCAAAGCCACCTTGACTGCCAACAGTTCACGGTCGCCAATGTCATAATTTTTTTCAGCTGGGGTCAATTTTTTGGAGAGAAACGCACAAGGATGTAACTTCTCATCCTTGAGAGACTTCTGGGAGAGCACTGCTCCTATTCCGGCATCAGACGCATCGACTTCTACCACAAACTGCTGTTTGAGATCTGGCAAAGTAAGGATGGGAGCGGAGGTAAAGCTCGACTTAAGTTTTTGAAAAGCTGCATGACAAAGCGGGTTCCATACAAAAGGTTTGTGTGGCGAGGTAAGATCATGCAAAGGAGAGGCTATAGAACTGAAATTCCTGATGAATTTCCTGTAGAAGTTTGCGAACCCTAAGAACCTTTGTACATCTTTGCGTGACGTGGGAGTAGGCCAATTAATAACGGAATTGACTTTGCAAGGGTCCATCTTGACTTCACCTTGAGCCAGGACGAAACCCAGAAAAGAAACGGACGCCTGGTGGAACTCACATTTCTCAGCCTTGACATAGAGTTGATTCTGCAGTAACTGCTGCAAAACAGAGCGGACATGAATAATGTGAGTCTCCTCATCCGGGGAGAATATCAGAATATCATCTAAATAAACAAAAACATAAACAATCAACATGTCGCACAGGACATCGTTGACAAGGTTCTGGAAAACAGCTGGAGCGTTAGTAAGCCCAAAAGGCATTACCAAATATTCATAATGTCCCGTTGGTGTGTTGAATGCTGTTTTCCATTCATCCCCCTCCCTTATCCTGACTAGATGATATGCATTTCTTAAGTCCAGTTTTGTGAAAATCTTGGCTCCCTCCAGGAACTCAAAGGCGGTGGAGCTGAGAGGAAGAGGGTACCTGTTTTTTACCGTGATCTCATTGAGACCCCGGTAATCGATACAGGGTCGCAGGGTCTTGTCTTTCTTGTCCACGAAGAAAAATCCTGCTCCCGCAGGGGATGAAGATGGGCGAATGATCCCGGCTGCCAGTGATTCTTCTACGTATTCCTTCATGGCCTTGTGTTCCGGCCCTGAAAGAGAGAACAACCTCCCTCGTGGGGGTGTGGTTCCAGGCAGCAAGTCAATAGCACAGTCATAAGGTCTGTGGGGTGGAAGGGATTTGGCCTTGGACTTGGAAAAAACATCTTTAATATCCTGATAACAGGTGGGCACTTGAGCTAAATCAGGATCCGCAGATGGGGTCTGTGGAGTGTCCTTAGAAACATGACCCTGAACATCACGTGGCGGCTTGAAACAGTTCCGGGCGCAATTGCTGCCCCATGACATAACCTGCCCAGAGGACCAGTCAATGTGGGGGTTATGTAATTTCAACCATGGGTTCCCTAAGATAATTTATGGCGTCAAAAACATGAAAACTAATACGTTCCGAGTGAGAATCAGGGAATGTCAATGTGAGTGTTTGGGTGCGGTGAGTGATCTTGCCCATAAAACTGCCGTCTGCAGCATAGGTGTTGCGGTGGCGTTTTATTCCAAAGGTTCTAAGGTGCATACGTCTAACAAGGATGGAGTTGAGTAAGTTTGCATCAGAACCAGAGTCAATTAAAACAGGTGTATGAATTTCTTGATCAGGAGAGCATAGTGTCACTTTAGGAAGAACCCATGTAGGGTCTTCCTTAATGAAATTCAGACTCACCTCTCCCGTGCCCTGGCTACCGGCAAATTTGCTCCATAGTCTTGACGAAAAAAGCCCATGAATGACACGCGGCGGAATTGCGGCTCCATTCAGCAGTAGCCCACGCCTCCGCACGACCAGTCAGGTGGGAAATGACGAATGCGATCTTTGCCCGCTCGGTGGGGAAGGCGGCTGCCTGCAGTTCAAAGTGGAGTTCGCACTGCGTGATGAACGGCTTAATGTTCCCAGATTCTCCAGAGAACCTCTCCGGTCGAGAGAGCTGTGGGCAGACAGCAGCAGCGGAGGTGGCAGGTGGCTGCATGGTGACTACTTCACACGGAAATACCGTGGCAGTACTGGGTGTGGTGCCAACTGGTTCCTTCTCTTGAAAAAATTTCAAAAGAAGTTCAAACTGCGAGGCCACCTGCCTCATCATATTGTCCTGATTCCTTGACAGTCCCTCTAGATGAAGGTGGAGGGCAGCAATCTGCTCATCCTGCTTCGCGAGGCGTTGACCCTGCGCTTGAAGGGCTTTGCGCACCGGGTCTGAGTCTGCTGGGTCCATGTTCTGGCCAGTTCGTTCTGTCATGAACGGAACAGAGGATAGGACCCAAAAATGCACGACTCCAAAACAAATTGACAGTTTCCAAAAAGAGAGGTTTAATAGACGGGCATAGGTCGGTACACAGGCAGGCAATCCAAGAGAGGCAACAGTATCCAAAAACATGAGGCAAAGAGACAAGGTCGATAATCGGAACAGGGTCAAGTCTTACTGTGAATCTATGACGTGGAAACAAGGAATGCTGGAACGCGACGACAAGGTACAACGAACTGGCAACGAGAGGAAATGAGACACGAGGTTATATACAAGGGGTAATTAGGGTGAACGAGGCACAGGTGATGAAGATGCTCACATGAGCAGGTGTGTGTGAAACAGGGGTGGGAAGACAAAACCCGGAACACACACACATATGACAATCTCAGGCACCCCATGTCACGTGCACAAGCCACGTGAGTATCCCCATTCTTTGCCAATGCTGTGTGACCTCTGGACATGACCCTCAAACATCTCGGACCCCCCATGTCACGTGTACAAGTCACGTGAGTATCCCCATTTTTTTGCCAATGCTGTGTGAGCTCTGGGCATGACCCCTAACATGTCAGAGACCCTATGTCACATGCACGAGTAAAGTGACGACCTCATTCCTTGCAGCTGCCTTGCCAAAAGCAAGGCACCATTGAGGCGGGACGGGGACGGAAAGGACCATATTCAAAGGTATGATCACAAATTTTTTTGGTGCCCATATGACACCGAATGATTTCCTTTGTTCCTCCAGGTGTCCCCGAACATTATGTCATGTGCCAAAAACGCCAGGGTACATGATCTCACTTTGTTTTCACCGGATGTGACGTAATTTTGTTTTTGCCAGATGCGGCGTCATTTTGTTTGTGCCGGATGTGACGACATTGGTGACAGGTGGCCCGGAAGGTGACGTCATTGGGCACGTGCGCTGGCACGCTGCCAGGTGTGGTGACGTCATAGGCCATCCATCAATTTGACAGGAGCGGGATACTCTCTCTCTCTCTCTCTCTCTCTCTCTCTCTCTCTCTCTCTCTCTCTCTCTCTCTCTCTGTTGTCCTTGCACCACACCACTGAGGAAGAATCCCTTAACTCCAGCTCTCAAATCTTTACACTGGCTCCCAGTCGGCTTCAGAATAGATTTTCAAGTTCTTCTTCTGGTCTATAAATCACTAAATGGTTTTGGTTCTGAATACATGAAAGAAATGGAATATAAACCCAGTAGGGCTCTGAGAATGCAGCCCTATGGGGGGCACAAGTCAGTGCAAACTGTAGGCCGGTCCCAAGCCCGGATAAATGCAGAGGGTTGCGTCAGGAAGGGCATCCGGCTTAAAACCTTGCCAAACAAATATGAGCGTTCATCCAAAGAATTCCATACCGGATCAGTCGTGGCCCGGGTTAACAACGTCCGCCACCGGCGCCGTCAACCTGCAGGGCGCTGTTGGAAATTCAGCTACTGTGGGTCGAAGTCGAAGTCAAAGAAGAAGAAGAAGAAGAGGTGGAAAGCGGGTTCTTCGGCAGAAAGAGAAGAGGAAAACACAGAGCCTAGAACTGAATGTGGGGACTTTGAATGTTGGGACTATGACAGGAAAATCCCGGGAGTTGGTTGACATGATGATTAGGAGAAAGGTTGATATATTGTGTGTCCAGGAGACCAGGTGGAAAGGCAGTAAGGCTAGAAGTTTAGGGGCAGGGTTTAAATTATTTTACCATGGTGTAGATGGGAAGAGAAATGGAGTCGGGGTTATTTTAAAAGAAGAGTTGGCTAAGAATGTCTTGGAGGTGAAAAGAGTATCAGATCGAGTGATGAGGCTGAAATTTGAAATTGAGGGTGTTATGTGTAATGTGATTAGTGGCTATGCCCCACAGGTAGGATGTGACCTAGAGGTGAAAGAGAAATTCTGGAAGGAGCTAGATGATGTAGTTCTGAGCATCCCAGACAGAGAGAGAGTCGTAATTTGTGCAGATTGTAATGGACATGTTGGTGAAGGTAATAAGGGTGATGAAGAAGTGATGGGTAAGTACGGTATCCAGGAAAGGAACTTGGAGGTACAGATGGTGGTAGACTTTGCAACAAGGATGCAAATGGCTGTAGTGAACACTTTTTTCCAGAAGAGGCACGAACATAGGGTGACCTACAAGAGCGGAGGTAGAAGCACACAGGTGGATTACATCTTGTGCAGACGATGTAATCTGAAGGAGGTTACCAACTGTAAGGTAGTGGTAGGGGAGAGTGTGGCTAGACAGCATAGGATGGTGGTGTGTAAGATGACTCTGGTGGTGGGGAGGAAAATTAGGAAGACAAAGGCAGAGAAGAGAACCATGTGGTGGAAGCTGAGACAGGACGAGTGTTGTGCAGCTTTTCGGGAAGAGGTGATACAGGCTCTCGGTGGACGGGAAGAGCTTCCAGAAGACTGGACCACTGCAGCCAAGGTGATCAGAGAAGCAGGCAGGAGAGTACTTGGTGTATCTTCTGGCAGGAAAGGAGAGAAGGAGACTTGGTGGTGGAACCTCACAGTACAGGAAATCATACAAGGAAAACGGTTAGCTAAGAAGAAGTGGGACACTGAGAGGACCGAGGAGAGGCGAAAGGAATACATTGAGATGCGACACAGGGCAAAGGTAGAGGTGGCAAAGGCAAAACAAGAGGCATATGATGACATGTATGGCAGGTTGGACACTAAAGAAGGAGAAAAGGATCTATACAGGCTGGCCAGACAGAGGGATAGAGATGGGAAGGATGTGCAGCAGGTTAGGGTGATTAAGGATAGAGATGGAAATATGTTGACTGGTGCCAGCAGTGTGCTAGCTAGATGGAAAGAATACTTCGAGGAGTTGATGAATGAGGAAAATGATAGAGAAGGGAGAGTAGAAGAGGCAAGTGTTAGAAAGGCATTAAAGAGAATGAAAAATGGAAAGGCAGTTGGTCCTGATGACATTCCTGTGGAGGTATGGAAGCATCTAGGAGAGGTGGCTGTGGAGTTTTTGACCAGCTTGTTCAATAGAATTCTAGTGCGTGAGAAGATGCCTGAGGAATGGAGGAAAAGTGTACTGGTGCCCATTTTTAAGAACAAAGGTGATGTGCAGAGCTGTGGCAACTATAGAGGAATAAAGTTGATGAGCCACACAATGAAGTTATGGGAAAGAGTAGTGGAGGCTAGACTCAGGACAGAAGTGAGTATTTGCGAGCAACAGTATGGTTTCATGCCTAGAAAGAGTACCACAGATGCATTATTTGCCTTGAGGATGTTGATGGAAAAGTACAGAGAAGGTCAGAAGGAGCTACATTGTGTCTTTGTAGATCTAGAGAAAGCCTATGACAGAGTACCCAGAGAGGAACTGTGGTACTGCATGCGGAAGTCTGGAGTGGCAGAGAAGTATGTTAGAATAATACAGGACATGTACGAGGGCAGCAGAACAGCGGTGAGGTGTGCTGTCGGTGTGACAGAAGAATTTAAGGTGGACGTGGGACTGCATCAGGGATCAGCCCTGAGCCCCTTCCTTTTTGCAGTGGTGATGGATAGGCTGACAGATGAGGTTAGACTGGAATCCCCGTGGACCATGATGTTTGCAGATGACATTGTGATCTGCAGTGAAAGCAGGGAGCAGCTGGAGGAACAGTTAGAAAGATGGAGGCATGCACTGGAAAGAAGAGGAATGAAGATTAGCCGAAGTAAAACAGAATATATGTGCATGAATGAGAGGGGTGGTGGGGGAAGAATGAGGCTACAGGGAGAAGAGATGGCAAAGGTAGAGGACTTTAAATACTTGGGGTCAACCGTCCAGAGCAATGGTGAGTGTGGTCAGGAAGTGAAGAAACGGGTCCAAGCAGGTTGGAACGGGTGGAGGAAGGTGTCAGGTGTGTTATGTGACAGAAGAGTCTCTGCTAGGATGAAGGGCAAAGTTTATAAAACAGTGGTGAGGCCAGCCATGATGTATGGATTAGAGACAGTGGTACTGAAGAGAAAACAGGAAGCAGAGCTGGAGGTGGCGGAAATGAAGATGTTGAGGTTCGCTCTCGGAGTGACCAGGTTGGATAAAATTAGAAATGAGCTCATCAGAGGGACAGCCAAGGTTCGATGTTTTGGAGACAAAGTTAGAGAGAGCAGACTTCAATGGTTTGGACACGTCCAGAGGAGAGAGAGTGAGTATATTGGTAGAAGGATGATGAGGATGGAGCTGCCAGGCAAGAGAGCTAGAGGAAGACCAAAGAGAAGGTTGATGGATGTCGTGAGGGAAGACATGATGGCAGTTGGTGTTCGAGAGGAGGATGCAGGAGATAGGCTCTCATGGAAAAGGATGACGCGCTGTGGCGACCCCTAACGGGACAAGCCGAAAGGAAAAGAAGAAGAAGGGCTCTGAGATCGACAGACTCAGGTCAAATAGTGGAGCACAGAGTCCAAAGCAAACATGGTGAAGCAGCATTTAGCTATTATGCTGTGCACAAATGGAATAAATTGCCAACAGAATTGACGTCAACCAACATTGTCCCAGATTATCGCACTACTCGTCACTTTAAACCGCATACACTCCCTGAAGTCACAGCGCCCTTTGCACAATGGTCATTGACTATTGCAATATTAGTCATTCGAACTGCTCTAAGTGCGAGAGGACTCTGCATTTTTTTGCACAATTGTCAAAAAAATAATAATGTACCGGCATTACCAGATAACTAGCAACCCTTTACTGTTTTTTTTTGGTCAATGTCTTTATGTCTTTAAGTGCACGGGTCATGCCCAAATCACGGGTGCACTACCGCACATTTTTAAAAACGATTCCCAACTTTCCCAACTTCCCAACTGTCTGAAGCAGAGATTAAGTATACGAAACTATTTTATTTCAATCTTCGTCCTGTCATATCAAAGAATATTGTTCAACACGTCTTTTCATACTCTTGGCTTAAAACACAGTTGTACAGTCCTCATTGATCAGACTTATTGTCAATCCTGCAGAATCAACATTAATGACACAGAAATCGAGGTGCACATTCCAGGAATTCATGCATGTTTGTACCCGTTGGTACAGATGTGGGATTTCGTTAGTGTTATTGTTCAAAGTCGACGCATATGATATGAAGTCCCCTGGGGTCCATCTTGCAGTTCTCGTTCACCAGTGAACCACCAATATCCAGCAGAGGATGTTCTTCCTACAGCAGCTTAGGAAAACACAAGTTGCCAACCAAGATTTTGGTGCAGTTCTACATGGCCATCATCAAGTCCATCCTCACCTCCTCCATCATTTTGTGGTATGCTGGTGCCACTGCCAGGGGCAGGCACAGATTACAGTGCATCTGTGCATGCTGCTGAGGTGATTGGCTATAGGCTCCCATCCATCAAGAACTTGTACATCTCCTGGACCTGGGGCCGTCCAGGTTGGATTACATTTGACCCTGCACACCCTGGTCAACCCTCTTCCCACAGGCAGAATGCTACAGTCCATCAAGACCAGAACCTCTTGCCACATAAACAGATTCTTCCCCTCGGCCATCAGACTCATGAACACTAAATAAGCTGGTATCACCTATTAAAACTTCACACCGACACCTGATGCTTATTGCACACTCCATCCATTTTTCTACCGCTTATCCGAGGTCGAGCAGTAGCTTTAGCAGCGACATCCAGACTTCCCTCTCTCCAGCCACTTCATCCACCTCTTCTGGGGGGATCCCGAGGTCTTCCCAGGCCAGCAGAAAGACGTAGTCTCTCCAGCGTGTCCTGGGTTGTCCCCGGGGTCTCCTCCCGGTGGCACGTGCCAGGAACACCTCACCAGGGAGGCATCTGGGAGACATCCAAATCAGATGCCCCAGCCACCTCATCTGGTTCCTCTCGATGTGGAGGAGCAGCGGCTCTACTCTGAGATTCTCCCGGATGACCGAGCTTCTCACGCTATCTCTAAGGGAGAGCCCAGACACCCTGCGGAGGAAACTCCTTTCGTGACGATAGGTGAGTGTAGGAACATAGATGGACCGGTAAATTGAGAGCTTCGCCTTTTGGCTTAGCTCCTTCTTTACCACAACGGACCGATACAAAGTCCGCATCACTGCAGACGCTGCACCGATCCGCCTGTCTATCTCCCGTTCCATTCTTCCTTCACTGATGAACAAGACCCCAAGATAATTCAACTCCTCCACTTGGGGCAGGATCTCATCCCCGACCTGGAGAGGGCACGCCACCCTTTTCCGACTGAGGACTATGGTCTCAGATTTGGAGGTGCTGCTTCTCACTCGGTTGAGAACTGCTCCAGTGAGAGTTGGAGATCATGGCTTGATGAAGCCAACAGAACCACATCATCTGCAAAAAGCAGAGCTTCAATACTGAGGCCACCAAACCGGGCCCCCTCTACGCCTTGGCTGTGCCTTGAAATTCTGTCCATAAAAGTTATGAACAGAATCGGTGACAAAGGGCAGCCAACCGTCACAGGGAACGAGTCCGACTTACTGCCGGATATGCGGACCAAACTCTGACTCAGGTCGTACAGGAACCGAACAGCCTGTATCAGGGGGTTCGGTGCCCCATGCTCCCAAAGCACCTCGTCCACCGGGGTGAACCCCAACGTACAGGCACCGAGCCGGGGGGCAATAAGTATTCCCACACCTGCTCGGCACCTCTCACCGTGGGCAACTTCAGAGTGGAAGAAAGTCCAACCCCTCTCAGGAGGACTGGTACCAGAGCCCAAGCTGTATGTGGAGGCGAGTCCGACTATATCTCGTCGGAACTTCTCGACCTCACACACCAGCTCGGGCTCCTTCCCTGCCAGAGAGGTGACATTCCATGTGTCTAGAGCCAGCTTCCGTAGCCGGGGATCAGAACGCCAAGGTCCCTCCCTTCAGCCACCGCCCAGCTCGCACTGCACCCGAACCCTGTGACCCCTCCCACAGGTGGTGAGCCCATGGGAAGGGGGACCCACGTTACCCTTTCGGGCTCTGCCCGGCCGGGCCCCATGGGTGCTGGCCCGCCCACCAGGCGCTCACCTTCGAGCCCCACCTCCAGGCCTGGCTCCAGAAGGTGGCCCCGGTGACCCGCGTCCGGGCAAGGGAAAACTGAGTCCATAGTTTGTCATCATCATAAGGGGTCTTTGAGCCATGCTTTGTCTGGTCCCTCACCTAAGACCTGTTTGTCATGGGTGACCCTGCCAGGGGCATAAAGCCTCAGACAACTTAGCTCCTTGGATCACTGGGACACACAAACCCCTCCACCACGATAAGGTGACGGCTTCCAGGAGGGGCTTATTGCACACTGTTTATGCTTACTGCACATTTTTTATTTTCCTTCTTCTCAGTTTATTTATATTATAATTTTGATCATTATTATTTTTATTAGTACCATCTATGTTTCATGTTGCACCATCAGACCAAGAAAAATTATTCGTTGTGAATGTAGCTTTCACTGACTATGGCAATAAACTGATTCTGATTTTGAATCTGAATCTGATTCTTGAGTCAAACAGGCTCACTATTGAGAGCTTGCAGTTCTCCTCACCTGCCCCTGACCACTTGTCTGAACAGAGCCATCGGCACTGACATTTGGCTGTTTCCTTCACTTCTGTTTGCTCTTTGTCCATGTCATTCCCTTTTCAGTGGATGTGCAGCATCGTTGGGTGCATATTTTGCAACTACTTTAAGTTGCCTCCTGCATTCTTTGCTGATGTGTCCTTTACATAGACAACAAAAACACAAATTTTTTATTTAGGAAGGTAATTTTCTCACAATGTACCCTCTTTTCCAACTGTGGGCACATCTCCAAAGCATGTCCACCTTCACAAACACCTGTTTCTGGCACGAAAGCGCGCCTTTGTTTTGTTATTGTTTTTGTTATCGGTAACCCTTATTGCCCAGTGACTGTTTTTTGTCAGTTTGTATGTCTCAAAAAGTGTTCTCTGTCAATCGACTGACTGTTGTTGTACTAGAGCGGCTCCAACTACCGAAGGCAAATTCCTTGTGTGTTTTTTTGGACATACTTGGCAAATAAAGATGATTAAAAAAAAAAAAACTATCACAGTGATGGCAAATATGCTTCCTTTTATTCTTACATGAGGCTGTGACATGGGCCTCCTTACATGTTTGCTCACTGTTTGGGGGTGTTTGATATCGCCAAATACTGGATCTGTTTCAATCTTCACTTGCCTCTCAAGGAAATCCACCTTATCCTAAAAGCATGTGGCAAACTCATTGCCCGCGGGCCAAATCTGACCCTCCATGTCATTTCGTGTGGCTTGCGAAAGCTGATTCTTTGGTCCTTTTTCTGTTCAAAACTAGCTTTCACCATAAAAATGAAGCTAATTAAATGCTCAGGGAATTATGTCATATGATGAGGTGATTAAGGAGGTGGGGCTCAATGGTGAGTGCCTGCTGGCTGGGCCTGCACCCATGGAGTCTTGCCAGGCACAGCCCGAAGAGGCAAGATGGGTCCCCCTTCCCATGGGCTCACCACCTGTAGGAGGGGCCAAGGGGTTTGGGTGAGCTGGGTTGTGTCAAAGGGCGACGACTTTGGCGGTCCAATCCCTGACTACAGAAGCTAGCTCTAGGGACGTGGTGAGTTCTCTGGCAGGGAAAGAACCTGAGCTGGTTTGTGAGGTTGAAAAATTCCTACTAGGCATAGTCAGGCTTGCCTCAACACATAGCTTGGGCTCTGGTACCAGTCTTCTTGAGAGGGGTTTGACTCTCTTCCACTCTGGAGTTGCCCACGGTGAAAGGCAACGAGCAGGTGTGGGCACAGTGACTGCCCCAGGGCTTGCTGCCTGTACATTGGGGTTCGTCACAGTAGGCGAAAGCGTACCCACCCTCTGCATTCGGGTGACGGGTCCTGACTGTTATTTGTGCATATGCACCAAACAGGAACTCAGAGTACCCACCATTTTTGGAATCCTTGGAAGGGGGTGCTGGGGACTCCCTCGTTCTTCTCGGTTACTTCAACGCTCACGTTGGAAAAGACAGTGAGACCTTGAATGGCAAAATTGGGAAGAACGCCCCCCTTGGTCAGAACCCGAGTGGTGTTCCGTTTTTGGACTTTTGTGCTCATCACGGATTGTCCATAAGGAAACATCATCTTCAGTCATAACGGTGTCCACATGTGCACTTGACATTAGGACACCCTAGGCAACAGTTCAATGATCAACTTTATGGTCGTGTCATGAGACCTGCAACCGCATTTCTTGGACACTCAGGTAAAGAGAGGGACGGAGCTGTCAATCAATCAGTACCTGGTGGTGTGTTGGCTCCAATGTGGGGGAAGATGCAGCTCCTACCTGGCAGACCCAAACGTATTGTGAGGGTCTGATGGCAATGTCTGGCAGAGTCCCATGTCAGAAGGAGTTTTAACTCCCACCTCTGGCAGAACTTTGACCACGTCCCGAGGGAGGCCGGGGACATTGAGTCTGAATGGCCCACGTACTGCGCCTCCATTGTTGAGGTGGCCGACCAGAGCAATGGCTGTCAGGTGGTCGGTGCCTGTCGTGGCGGCAAGCCCCAAACCCGTTGGTGGGTTGGTAGTTTCTCTGCAACTATCACAGTGATGGCAAATATCCATCCATCTATTTTCTACATCGCTTATCCCCACTAGGGTCACGGGTATGCTGGAGCATTTCCCAGTTATCTTTGGGGAAGAGGCAGGGTACACCCTGAACTGGTGCCCAGCCAATCGCAGGGCACATATTCACAGTCACATTTACATATACGGGCAATTTCGAGTCTTCAATCCACCTGCCATGTTTTAGGGATGTGGTAGGAAACTGGAGTACCCAGAGAAAACCTACACAGACACAGGGAGAAGATGCAATCTTCACACAGGCAAAGCCGGATTTTAACCCAGGTCCTCAGAACTGTGAGGCAGATGTGCTAACCAGTCGTGCCATCTGATGGCAAATATGCTTCCTTTTATTCTTACATGAGGCTGTGACATGGGCCTCCTTACATGTTTGCTCACTGTTTGGGTGTCTTTAATATCTCCAAATACTGGATCAGTTAGGTTTGTCCAATAAACCAGAAGTGTATTTTCAGCAAGAGTGAAAGGTTGTTTGAATTTTGATTGTCTGTAAGCTGTGACGTTGCAAAGGTGTGCACCAGCGGGCTGCAAAAACAGTGGCCGACTGATTGGCCACTCATGTAAACAGTTGCCAAACCATGCACACTGTGCGACAGTTCACTCAGGTTTGGCCCCGTCGCTCGTTGTGCGGGTCATCGATATCCAGCATTGCAGGATCTGGATTTTTTTAGCCCATTTGTGTTTTGAGCGAAGCAAGAAACTTGGTCCTGAAAGCCAAGTCTAATTTTTCAAGAATGCGTTTATGATTTGTCCTCTTGAGACATGGTCAGCGGAATTTAGAGTCGGGTTGAATATATCTCCACTGAGATGTCTGCGAATCCTCCAGGATTGCTGCAACTCTATTTACAACAACCATCTTGAATTTGGTGCGCTCACTGTTCAAGTACTTTAGGACAGCCAGCCATTTCTTGCAAACTGTGAGTCTGTGTTGGTCTCCATTACAATAAGCACAAGGTTTTTGCTGTTTGTCGTTTTCCATCTTAGAGGGCACAGTGACCATTGTGGACATTTTCTTTGGTTTGAGTGTTTCAGTTTATTATGATTTTGGTTTCTGTCTTCCTTGATCCTTCATGTTTATGGTGGTTTCTTTTGTGTATCCATAGAGTGGATGCAGAAGATTAAAAAGTCAATGAAATCCTTAAATTTAATTATTCTCTTTGTTCTTTCTTGCAGATGGCAGGCTAACTTTCTCCAAGATTCTTTATGTTTGAATAGAAGTTTGTTTGCTAATGCCTTTACATAAGTGAGTTGTCAAGGTATTCTATGTATTCAGCATCTGTCATTGTGTTAGCACAGCCCATTAGGAATAATGCGAAGGACTGAAGTGCAACAGCAAATCTGTCCAAAGTGACAAAAACAGAGAATGGGGTGGATAAAATAACAAAAAATAGGTAAAGAGATAGCGAGGTCATAAAACTGTGTGTCTCTACTCCACATTGCCTAATCAAATTACTTCTTGCTAACCACACACATCCGTCCGCCTTAAAGACAATTAAATAGGTACATCAGTAAATCAGAAAGCCATTACATGTTCTTCAATTTTATTGAACCTATATGAAATGTTAAACCTTTTAAATTATCTACATATTTAAATGCAATGAATTTAAATTATTAACTTTTACTCTGAAAATATTATCTACTATCATTACAACTTGTAAATAATGTAAATTGTCCCTTTTTTGTCATAACAGACTTAAACCACTTTTTCTCCATAAATTAATTAACTTAAATCGTACAGCGACAGTATGTCTAAAAAATAATTTCAAAATAGTTTTTAATATTGTCTTTCATTTATATAATAACACCTGATTTAAAAGTAAAATATAATATAGAATGAAAAACTGCTGTCGACTATATGCTCTATATACTGTATTTTTTGTAATATGGATGTTAGTCGCGTAGATTAGGCCAATGCTGTCACGATCGGCAATGCCGTAAGGGCAGATCCCAAAAAATAGACTCCAGGTCAGAGGTCCGAAAAATTTTAATTAAATGGCAGAGCATGTGATGGCGAGACATACGAAACTAAAGGAACTCACAACCAGAGAGAATCAAAAACAGATAACGCAGGGAGACACGACAAACGGTCCGTGTGGTATAATCGTATTGAGCCTAAATTTGGACAGCGGTCAGAACGGCGGCAAACACGGGGCAAAATCGAGTGAATATTCCGACGCCCACACACTGTCACGGTGCCCCCTAAAAACGCTGATGATTACAATGCATGACAGGTGTGTCACCGATGTCCACGCCCACCTTCGCTCACCCAGACACTGCAACACAAAGAAAAACAACTTGAAACAAAGGACGCCCCCTGGCGGACCACCCGGCTTCTGCGGGTGGAGAGAGTGGAAGGCCTGGAGAAGGGACGGATCTAGGATCCAAGAGCGGGGAACCCAGGAACGCTCCTCAGGGCCGTAACCCTCCCAGTCGACCAAATACTGCACACCCCTGCCCCTTCTTCTGGAATCCAATAGTTCACCCACCGTGTACACTGGCTCACCATCAACCACCCGCGGAGGAGGAGGAGGCACCGCTGGAGGACACAGAGGGCTGGAGGAAACCGGTTTCAGCAAGGAGACATGGAATACAGGGTGAACCTTCATGGTGGGAGGGAGCCGAAGTTTAACTGCCACCGGGTTAACAACAGAGTCAATTTCGAAAGGCCCAATAATCCGAGGACCCAGTTTTTTAGAACCCCCGGCCAAATGCAAATCTCGTGTGGACAACCAGACCTTCTCACCAGGACGGTAGGGAGGAGCTGAGATCCGTTGACTATCAGCTAACTGCCTGTTGCGAGCCTCAGTAAGGGACAAGGCCGCCCTTGCATCCCGCCACACCTGATGAGCCCTTCGGAGATGGACCTGTACAGACGGGACGACCACCTCCCTCTCCTGAGAAGGGAACAACGGCGGCTGGTAACCGTATGCAGTCATGAATGGCGACCGTCCAGTGGCAGAGCAAACGAGGGTGTTATGCGCATATTCCACCCAAGGCAGGTGAGAAGACCACGAGGAGGGGTGCTGATGGCAAACACAGCGAAGAGCAGCCTCCACATCTTGATTTGCCCTCACAGCCTGGCCGTTGGTCTGCGGGTGGAAACCGGATGAACGACTGGAGGACGCCCCCAGCGCTTTTCAGAACAACCTCCAGATCCAAGAGACGAACTGCGGCCCCCTGTCCGACACCAGATCAGCAGGAATACCATGAACTCGAAAGACATGGTCGACAAGGAGATTAGCAGTCTCAAAGGAGGACGGCAGCTTCGGCAGAGCAACGAAATGGGCCATCTTGGAGAATCTGTCGACAACACTCAGGATGACCGAGTTCCCTCCGGACAGCGGAAGGCCTGTGATGAAGTCCAAGGCGACGGGGATTGAACCCCGCACCTCAGACAATCCTTTTATTGTCATGAACATGCATGCATGCACACGAAATTTGTTCTCTGCATTTAACCCATCACAGTGAACACATACACATGTTAGTGGAACACACTGGAGCAGGGGGCAGCTGAAGCACCTGGGGAGCATTTCGGGGTATCAGTGTCTTGCTCAAGGACACCACAGCCGTGAGTCCGGGGGATGTTGGCAGATGGTCCAGTCGGGGTTTTGAACCTAGGTCCCCCACGGTGGCAGGCGATGATCTTAACCATTGGGCCACGGCTGCCCCCAGGATGGCAAGCGACTCTAGAAGTGTGTCGCCAGTTCAACACCTCTGGACGTAAAACGACCGGAACAAACAATTTGCCATCAGGAACACCTCCCGGGGCCTGGACGTCCCTCCCCGCCTCCACCACCTTCTTCTCAACCTCCCACTGAAGCGCTCCCACCACCCGGGTCCCAGGTAGAATGGTCTCCACAACAGGCTGAACAGCAGCCTGGCCATGCAGCCTAGACAAGGCGTCAGGTTTGCCGTTCTTCAACCCAGGGCGGTAAGTGATGATGAAATCGAAACGGGTAAGGAACAGGGCCCAACGTGCTTGACGGGGGTTGAGTCTTTTAGCAGTCCGGAGGTAAGACAGGTTCTTGTGGTCGGTGAAAACTTGAAAAGGTTCCCTCGTACCCTCCAGCCAATGCCTCCACTCCTGCAGCACCAGGACAATGGCCAGCAGCTCTCTATTTCCCACATCGTAATTGGCCTCTGCAGGGCTCAGGCACCTAGAGAAGAAGGCGCAGGGGTGCAGCCTCTGGTCGACCGGGGACCTCTGGGACAGGACCGCCCCCACACCTGAATCAGATGCGTCCACCTCGACAACAAAAGGAAGGTCAGGATTAGACACTGAAACACAGCGGGTGCATTCGTGAGTCCAAAAGGCATGACTAAGTACTCAAAATGACCTAATGGAGTATTAAACGTCGTCTTTCACTCATCTCCCTCCTTCATCCTCACCAGGTGCTCTAATCCTCTAATTTTGTGAACACCTTTGCAGACTGCAAAGGGGCAAACGCCGAGTCCAACAGCGGGAGAGGATACTTATTTTTTATCGTGATGTCGTTAAGACCCCGGAAATCGACACAGGGTCGCAGGGTCCCGTCCTTTTTATCGATAAAAAAAAATCCGCCGCCCCCTGGCGACGATGAGGGACGAATCAACCCAGTAGCTAGCGAAGTCGAAATATAATTCTTTAATGCCTCTTGCTCAGTCTTTGAAATCTGATACAGCCTCGCACATGGTAGTGGAGCCTCGGGAATCAACTCTACGGAACAGTCGTATGGACGATGCGGAGGCAAAGTCTGGGCGCGATCCTTACTGAACACTAGTTGCAAATCATGGTACTCAGCCGGTGCGGCACGGTGGCCGACTGGTTAGAGCGTCAGCCTCACAGTTCTGAGGTGCGGGGTTCAATCCCCGTCCCTGCCTGTGTGGAGTTTGCATGTTCTCCCCGTGCCTGCGTGGGTTTTCTCCGGGCACTCCGGTTTCCTCCCACATCCCAAAAACATGCATTAATTGGAGACTCTAAATTCCCCGTAGGTGTGAATGTGAGTGCGGATGGTTGTTTGTTTGTATGTGCCCTGCGATTGGCTGGCAACCAGTTCAGGGTGTACCCCGCCTCCTGCCCGATGACAGCTGGGATAGGCTCCAGCACGCCCGCGACCCTAGTGAGGAGAAGCGGCTCAGAAAATGGATGGATGGTACTCAGCCGGTACTTTAGCCAATTCGATGTGCTCGTCTTGAACACGGGGGGTGGTAGTCAACATGGCAGACTGCAGACAATGAGAATGACAAAATAGGCTCCAATTCACAATCTGTAGTTGATCCCAATTAATATCTGGATTTAACCACGTTAATCCCAGCACAACTGGAGCAGATTGACAGGGCATTACAAAAAATTGCCGCGATTCGATGTGGTTACCAGAGAGCTTTAAACACAAAGGAGCCGCAATATGTGTAACCGCCAGGAGACGCCCATCCAAATCAAGAACTTTTCTCGGTTTGCTAAGTCTGTACAGTGGACAATTTAGAGTCTCTATCACACAGGAGTCCACAAAACACTCATCAGCTCCGAACCTTCACACTACCGCCAAATCCCGATACCTCGCCCGGCAATTGCAGTCTCCTGTTGTTCGATCCAGTTCTCAATTCATCAAAATACTCACATGATGAGACGTTCTTTCCGGAGGCAGAAGGCGCTGTCACCACCACCTGGCCGCTCTGCTTGGAACGCGTAGCGTCACTTCCCCGTGAAGGTCTCGCCATGCAGGTGGATACCTTGTGTCCTGGTCGGCCGCAGTACAGACACCCCCCCGCTCTCATGCGTCTCCGACGTTCCGTCTCCGTCAGTCGCCCCCCGCCGAGTTGCATCGGCTCCTCCATGGCCAGGGCCGGCTCCCTCGTCGGCGCCGAGGTGGATGGGGGAACACAGGTGGCGTCTTCCATGGCAGACGAAGAATGTCCCGGGGAAGCGGAGTCAAAAAAAATGCGCCGTTCAGCCGCCCGCTCGCGCTGCCGTTCCCTCAGTCGATTGTCCAGTCTAATGGCTAGTCCGATCAACTCCTCCAAATTAGTGGTCTCGTCCCGGGCCGCCAACTCATCTTTGAAAAAGAAAATGCCGCTCAACGCCAAAACGCCGAATCCACTCTCTGCTGCCAGGATGCGGAACGAAATGGAGTATTCGGCTACTGACAAGTCCCCCTGGGAATGGTCCAATAACCGGCTACCGGCTTCGTTGCCCTTGACGGGGTGATCAAAAACTCTCCTCAGTTCAGATTCGAATGCCGGGAAGGAGGAACGTAACGCTGGGTTGGCGCTGCTGACCGCCATCGCCCACGATGCCGCCTGACCCGTAAGTAGACTCATTATAAAAGCCACCTTCGTCTTATCCTGGGCATACGTGACCGGTTGTTGGTCAAATACTAGGGTACATTGATAAATAAATTGACTGCAGCCGCCGGGCTCTCCAGCATAACGAGGTGGATTTGGGAGACAAGCTTCCCTGACGGGTGGCACCGCGACCACAGTGTTGGTGGCGGGTGCTTTTGCCAGAACCGGAGGTAATCCAAGTGCACTCACCTGATCAATCCGAGAACTCAGTGTACTGAGATGGGTCGTTAACGCCGTAATTGCCTCCCTGAGCTCGTGTAACGATGTCTCGTGTCTTCCTACCAAATGTCCCTGACTTGCCAACGCTTGGCGAAAAGAGTCTGAGTTTGTGGGCTCCATTTCTGGTCGGAATATTCTGTCACGATCGGCAATGCCGTAAGGGCAGATCCCAAAAAATAGACTGAATATTCTGACGCCCACACACTGTCACGGTGCCCCCTAAAAAGGCTTATGATTACAATGCATGACAGGTGTGTCACCGATGTCCACGGCCACCTTCGCTCACCCAGAGAAAACAACACAAAGAAAAACAACTTGAAACACAGGGCCATGACAAATACAGGCAGCAATTGAGTCGGTTTAATCCCCACAAATGATCTATAATATTTTAGACACCTCCATGCTGCAAAGCACCGGAGATAGAAAACTGGTTATTTATTGATTACCATGCCATGTTGAGGCTAATCGCTCAGAAGCAAGTTATCAAGCAAGTACACAGTGCCAAATAATTGGAGACGGGTGAGCTATTTGCAGATTTTGGAGCATACAGTATCTGCAAACATTGGAGCAAGTCACAATGTTGAAAGTTGCAAGTCAGTCTGAACCGTCAAGTTTCAAGCAAGTCCAAAGTTACTGTGGCAAAAATTATGTAAATTGAGCCGGACGATAGCATGTCACTTCATTACTTGATTAAAGCAAGTCAAAACAGTCACACATATGTTCCGTTACAACATATATGGGCGTGATAAAGTGTTTTTTGACTGATCATCATACAAAAAAGTGCATTTGCACCTATAAAAGCTAAATGAACAACAATTTAAGAGTATGAAATGAAATATAGGCTGTTATATATACTGTACATTTTTATTTCCTTACATTTGCATGTTTAAAACTACCAATGCAGTAGCTGGAAGTAAACATGTAACCATCAGCTAAGAAATTACATACGTTACTTTTGTAGCCCATCTGTTTCCCCAAATACAGTATATTCATGTGTGTGAATGGCTAAATGAGAGACATTAACTTTGTACGCTTAGTACATTGCTGCTTTATGCAGTTCAGTCCATTATCTAGTTTCAGTTTACAGATCGAGCTGCCACATCAAATATGGCGGACAAGCAGACGTCCCACCAACTAAAGGTGGTGTGTATATGTGCCTATCTTTGCTAACAAGTACACAATTGTGTTTTTTGAATGGCATAGTTTCCAGTATTGGTCTCCACGTTGTCCATCATTTTAAGTGTCATGTCAATTCAGCCCCTCATGGAACTTTCACCTTATCTTGGTGGAGGGGTTTGTGTGTCCCAATGATCCTAGGAGCTAAGTTGTCTTGGGCTTCATGCCCCTGGTAGGGTCACCCATGGCAAACGGGTCCTAGGTGAGGGACCTTGGGAAAGCATGGCTCAAAAAACACCTATGATGAATAAAATGAATGGATGTAGGTTTCCCGTGCCCGGACGCGGTTCACCAGGGCTCCCCTCTGGAGCCAGGCCTGGAGGGCTGCGCCTGTACCCATGGGGCCTGGGCAGGTACAGCCCGATAGGGTAATGTGGGTCCCCCTTTCCATGGGCTCACCACCTGTGGGAGGGTCCATACGGGTCAGGTGCAGTTTGAGCTGGGCGGTGGCCGAAAGGATGGACCTTGGCGATCCGATCCCCGGCTACAGAAGCTGGCTCTAGGGACGTGGAATGTCACCACTCTGGCAGGGAAGGAGCCCGAGCTGATGTGTAAGGTTGAGAAGTTCCGACTAGATATAGTCGGGCTCGCCTCCACACACGGCTTGGGCTCTTGTACCAGTCCTCTTGAGAGGGGTTGGACTCTCTTCCACTCTGAAGCTGCCCACGGTGCGAGGTGCCGAGCAGGTGTGGGTATACTGATTGCTCCCCGGCCTGTACATTGGGGTTCTCCCCGGTGGACGAGAGGGTAGCCTCTCAGAGTACCCACCCATTTTGGAGTCCTTGGAGGTGGTGCTGGAGAGCTCTGCCGAGGCCGAGGCGGCTGGCCGGAGCTGTGGCCATAAGGTCGTGGCGGAAATCCCCGAACCCGATGGTGGACACCAGCGGTGAGGGATGCCATTAAGATGAAAGAGTCCTATTGGGCCTTTGTGGCCTGTGGGACTCCTGAGGCAGCTAATGGGTATTCACTGGCCAAGCGGAATGCAGCTTTGGTGGTCACTGAGGCAAAAACTTGGACATGGGAGGAGTTCGGTGAGGTTATGGAGAACAACTTCCGAAATTCTGGTCCACCATCCGGCGTCTCATGAGGGGGAACCAGTGCACCATCAACACTGTGTAGAGTGGGGATGGGGCGCTGCTGACTCAGGACGATGTCAGTCGGTGGGGAGAATACTTCGAAGACCTCCTCAATTCCACCGATACGCCTTCCCACGAGGAAGCAGAGTCTGTGAGGCGGGCTCTCCTATCTCTGGGGTTGAGGTCACCAAGGTGGTTAAAAAGCTCCTTGGTGGCAAGGCCTCAGGGGTGGATGAGATTCACCCGGAGTTCCTAAAGGCTCTGGATGTTGTGTGGCTGTCCTGGTTGACACATCTCTGCAACATCGCGTGGACATCAGGGTCAGTCTCTCTGGATTGGCAGACTGGGGTGGTGGTCCCACTTTTTAAGAAGGGGGACCGGAGGCTGTGTTCCAAATACAGGGAGATCACACACCTCAGCCTCCATGGTAAGGTCTATTCATGGGTGCTGGAGACGAGGGTCCGTGGGGAAGTCAAATCTCTGATTCAGGAGGAGCAGTGTGGTTTTCGTCATTGCCGTGGAACAGTGGAGCACCTCTACACCCTCGGCAGGGTCCTCGAGGGTGCATGGGAGTTCGCCCAACCAGTCTACATGTGTTTTGTGGACTTGGAGAAGTCCCTCGGGGAGTCCTGTGTGGGGTGCTTCTGGAGTATAGGGTGCCGAACCCCCTGATACGGGGTGTTTGGTACCTGTACACCCAGTGTCAGAGTTTGGTCCACATTAACAGCAGTAAGTCGTACTCGTTTCCGGTGAGGGTTGGACTCCGCTAAGGCTGGCCTTTGTCACGGATTCTGTTCATAACTTTTATGGACAGAATTTATAGGCGCAGCCGAGGCGTAGCGGGGGTCCGGTTTGGTGGCCTCAGTATTCGATCTTTGCTTTTTTCAGATGATATGGTTCTGTTGGCTTTATCAAGCCGTGATCTCCAACTCTCACTGGAACAGTTCGCAGCAGAGTGTGAAGCGGCTGGGATGAGAATCAGCACCTCCAAATCTGAGACCATGGTCCTCAGTCGGAAAAGGTTGGAGTGGCCTCTCCAGGTCGGGGATGAGATCCTGCCCCAAGTGGAGGAATTCAAATATATTGGGGTCTTGTTCACGAGTGAAGGAAGAATGGAACGGGAGATCGACAGGTGGATCGGTGCAGCGTCTGCAGTGATGCATACTTTGTATCGGTCTGTTGTGGGGAAGAAGGAGCTAAGCCGAAAGACAAAGCTCTCTATTTACCGGTCAATCTACGTTACTACCCTCACCTATGGTCACGAGCTGGTCATGACCGAAAGAACAAGATCCCGATACAAGTGGTTGAAATTAGTTTTCGCCTTCAGGTTTCCGGGCTCTCCCTAAGAGAGAGTTTGAGAAGCTTGGTCATCCGCGAGGGGCTCAGAGTAGAGCCGCTGCTCCTCCACATTGAGAGGAACCAGCTGAGGTGGCTTGGGCATCTGTTCAGGGTGCCTCCTGGACACCTCCCTGGTGAGGTGTTCCGGGCACGTCCCACTGGGAGGAGACTCCGGGTAAGATCAAGGACACCCTGGAGATACTACGTCTCTCAGCTTGCCTGGGAACACCCTGGGATCCCCTCGGTAGAGCTGGAGGAAGTGCCTGGGAAGTTTGAGCTTCCCTGCCAAGCTACTGCCCCGCAACCGGACCTCGAATAAGCGGAAGAAAATGGATGGATGGATGGATGGATGGGTGGCGGGATTTTCATCATCATCATCATCATCCTTAACAGCACGGCACCCAATGCATCCAACTGTCAAACAAGCTACAAAATCTCCGCCAACCGCGGCAAATCAGCACATGCAACACTTCGAAACAAACAGTCCCCAGTGGAAAAGTGGCAATACATCCAAACGGTGTAAAATTTTACAAACTACACAGAAGGATTAAACAAACATATTGCTTGTGTGATGCGTTGCTTTCGTAGCTTGCATTTCCTCAGTGACGGCAATAAACTGTGGCTTCTCCATGAATAGCTGAAATAATCCAAAAGTGAGCCAGACCTCACTTACCTTAGGCTCCCCAGTTCTTTTGAGCTAAGGGAGTCCTGACCACCTCTCCGTTTAAAGGATTAAAGCTCCCTGTTGGTCCTGCGTATTACACAGTGAACCGTAACCAGTGACGGGAGCTTGCTTAAGCTGGTGTTGAGGAACACTCGCTGAAGTGTGGTGGGAGTGACTATGTAAATTATAAAAGTCTATAGGAAGTGAGTGTGAGTGAGGGGATACCCAAGCAATTCGCATATTCAGGAGTTATTTGTCGCAATAAGTGAGTGGCCCCACACCCAGCGAAAAAGTCCCAGGGGTGTGTGGCAGTGGACACATGCAAGTGAATTGACACTGTTTTGCATGCACAATGACTGACAGAAGTGTCCCGTAATTGCTGTGCCTGCACCGCGGAGGCTGAGGACCCCACCCAATCAATCGAGAGGCGAGATTGGGCCCAGGAGTCCACCCGAGAGCAGCCCGGCGGAGGGGATATGTCCCACACTGAGGGACCCGGGCCATCCGCCGGCCCCACCGAGGCACCCCGACAACCGGCCACCCGGAGGAGGCCACAGGGACCCAATGCCAACTCCCCAGCCAGCTAACGTGACAAGTAATGATTGTAAATATTTATTAGGGAGGTCGATTATGCTTAAGTCGCCAAGTATGCACAATCTTGGGGAAAATGGAATCCTGAAATTCAAAATATAAGAGTTTCTGTGTAACTGAAGACCAAAAGCATTGAACTGGTGTGCATTCCCATATTGCATGAAAATAGGTGTCTGGGGTAGTTTTGGTGCATTGTGGGCATATATCAGATGGAGAGAAGCCCATTTTATGCATAGTGTACTGAGTAAAGTGTGTTCTATGGAGCACCTTATATTGTATAAGATGTAAATTTATGTTTTTTGTCATTCTAAATGTATTGTTACATATCTGTATCCAGTAGCTATGGTCATCGGACATGGAAAGGACTTCTTCCCATTTAGTGATTGGTAAGTGCATTGATTTAGTGCATGAAATTAGATTAGAAACTTTTGAAAGATTTATTTTACTTTACGGAAGAAACTTCACTATTTGCTTGACAAACTGCGGCAGTTCGAGGGTTGAAGAAAGTTTCCGCCTGTTATTTGGAATTCTTGGAACAGTTCATCACATGTCTTAAAAACATTGTTAAATAGTTGTTGTAGGTGGTCAATCCATGTTGTTCCCATGTGCTAAAATGAAGGGGTATATTATTAATTTCGAAATCTGGATTATGACAGGCGGCACGGTGGACGATTGGTTAGAGCGTCAGCCTCACAGTTCTGAGGACCCAGGTTCAATCCCCGGCCCTGCCTGTGTAGTGTTTGCATGTTCTCCCCGTGCCTACGTGGGTTTTCTCCGGGCACTCCGGTTTCCTCCCACATCCTAAAAACATGCATTAATTGGAGACTCTAAATTGACCGTAGGTGTGAATGTGAGTGCGGATGCTTGTTTGTTTGTACGTGCCCTGCGATTGGCTGGCAACCAGTTCAGGGTGTACCCCGCCTCCTGCCCGTTGACAGCTGGGATTGGCTCCAGCACGCCCGCGACCCTAGTGAGGAGAAGCGGCTCAGAAAATGGATGGATGGATGGATTATGACAGATTGGGGGGGAGCATACTGGGAGCTAATTGTACAATCCTGTAGATTGTAAATCTTTCCACCAAGCCATTAAGGTGGATCGCTTACTGGGTTCTTGAAGCATTTATGGCGTTTAAGACTTGTGGAAATAAATAGGAGTTTTGGGAGTTTGATCTGTGGCGGTCTATTTTTCCAATTCTAGCCAAGAATCATATTCCTCATTGTGGTGCAAACATTTGATGAGGTATTGTAATTGGTTAGCTCAACAATAGTGTTTAAAGTTGGGAGTATTTAGGCCTCCCTCCTGTTTACTTTTCTGAAGAGTGGATAGACTAATTATATTTTTCTCATTTTTTTAATAAAAATTTAGTACAGCATAATCTAATGTTTGAAACCATTTAAATGTGGTCTTAAATGGAGTCAATGAGAATAAATAATTTATTTGAGGTAAGGTTTTCATTTTTATTGTGACTATTCTTCTCAGTAGTGATATAGGATAGTTATTCCAGCGTCTTAAATCAGATGAGATTTTTTCCAGAAGTGGTGTGTAATTTAGATTGGTTAAGTTTTGGCAAAATATTAATACCTAAATACTTAATGTTTCCTATAGGAATGGGGTTATATGGAATTTGACCTGTAGGAGTCCATGAGTTTGCTATTATCACGAGTATTGTTGATTTTGTCCAGTTGATAGACTAATCTCAAAATTTGTGAAAATGTTCTAATGAGATTGAAGACTGCCTGAAGAGAAGACTTGGGTTCCTCTAAATAAAGAAGAATATCATCAGCATACAGATTGATTTTGTGTTCTGTCACTAGCGAGCAGATACCTTTAATATATATATATATATATATATAATATTAGCATTTTGACATATAGCGGCAACAAGAGGTTCGATGAATATTGCAAATAGCATCGGTGAGAGTGGACATTCTTGTCTGGTTCCTCTTTGCTCTCCAATGTATAAATAAGTCTCCAAAGCCAAATTTGCTAAGTACTACAAACAGGAAAGCCCAGTTAACTTTATCGAAGATTTCTCTGTGTCAAGTGACATGATGAGTCTTTTATGAACTAATATTGAGACTCCTCTTTGTCTACTGTTATAAAAGGCCGTGATAGCCTGAATGAAATTAGAGTCATCCATCCATTTTCCTTACCGCTTATCCTCACTAGGGTCGCGGGCTGCTGGAGCCTATCCTAGCTATTTTCAGGCGGGAGGCGGGGTACAACCTTAACTGGTCGCCAGCCAATCGCAAGGTACGTAGAAACAAACAAGCATTCACACTCACATTCACACCTGCGGGCAATTTAGAGTCTTCAATCAACCTACCACGCATGTTTTTGGGATGTGGGAGGAAACCGGAGTGCCCGGAGAAAACCCACCCAGGCACGGGAAGAACATGCAAACTCCACACAGGCGGGTCCAGGATTTGAATCCTGGTCCCCAGAACTGTGAGGCAGATGTGCTAACCAGTCACTCACCATGCCGGTGAAATTAGAGTCAATGAGGGAATAAAGTGTGTTTCTTGTAATTGGAGGAGGTCTGTTTTAAATTTTGTGATATAATCCATAATCTTAATTCTCTTTGCCTGTGATCAAATGCTATTGACATTCCATGACACAAATGTTAAGGGTGACATATAATGGGTGCATGTATAGTAATTTTAAATAGATTGGGTACTATGTATTCTTTGTTCTTTTTTTTTTACAGTTTTCGGGAGATTTTCGGGGTTTTGTGTTGACAAATGTTATTTAGAGAGGGTGATAGAGATGCTACAATAAAGTACAGCAAAGCCAGGGTACATAGAAGGGTAACGAACAAACACTGAACATAGAAAACAAACAGTGTCAAGGGGATAAAATGGTGTGTGGTGGTTGTTTGTAGTGTGCAAGAAGAGTTTTGAGCGACTTGTGTGTTTAGTGTGTGTGGAAACAAGCAGAGCAGGAAAGCAGAGCGATAGGAGTGAGGATGCTGGTGGCACGCGTGATTCCTGTCATATACTGCCCAGCAGTTCCATTATTGGAGCCTGGAGGGCGCGGAGCCTCTCTCTGCCCCCCCTCCCCTCTCTATTTTCAGCACCTGTCTCCAATCAGCCTCATCCCCACCGGTATATAAGCCTGCCTGTTCCCGGACATCCTCACCAAAGTATTGCAGCTACCTCACGCGCTACCACAGCCCACTTGCCTATAGTAAGCCACTTTATTTCTCACTCCCCTTTTGACTCTTGTGTCTCTCCTTGTTCCCAGTGTACTCCCTGTGTTTCGGATCCACATCATTCCTGCCGCCAAGCCAGCCGCCTGTCCTCTCCACTGCCTTCCACCGTTGCACGTCACTGTCTGCCAACCCACCTAGGACCACATCCATACCCTTTCCTTAATAAACTGTTCATCATATTACATCTGCCTCCGCCTGCTTTTGGATCCAGCTCCTCTCTATACGTGACCATTCCTTTTTTTTTTTTTGTCTAAGCAAAAGTAACAAATGAATGAATGAATGAAACATAATACAATTCGCTTTTGACAATTAATAACGACAACAGATCAAAAGAAGTACTTATCTAGAAGAGCCAGGGCGTGACTTTGGCACCACGAAACAGTTGGCCGTCGACATATAGCTTGTCGACAACGAGCCACATAGGTTGATGGATAACTGCAAGATGTAGTGCAAGAAATTGACCAAGCTATTATTACTAAGCAACTCGCAAAGATGCTGGACAGTAATTACAGTTATAGTACAGTGATAGTGGGGGAGGACTAACTTGCGCTAGAAAGTATACGCCCCAGCCTGTATGCGTCATCGGGCTAGTTTTTAGCCCTGCCCAAAAAATCTGGACAGCTGAGATGGTAAAAAACTATTTTACGCTGTAACAATTCATACTATTAAGATTAACAATTTCACGCTGTAACATATTTATTCTACAGTGGACCTTGTTAAGTTCAAGTGGAGCGATGACTTCTTCCGCTGCTTTCTTGCATGGTGAGGAAAATAATCACAAAAACACGTTTTGCTTTTCAGCCTCCAACCGGCGTATATATATTTTTGTACACATACAATTCAACACGACACGCTCCGCTTCAACCTTCTCGAGCGTGGTGATTTCATCATGTCACATATAAAATGTCAACATAACATTTACTACCGTAACACATAGAGTAAGGGCGCCTCCAGAGATAAAAACTTAACAGACCTCGACTATTTGCAGGGGATAGCGAAGCGTGAACAGCAAAAAACCGCAGATAAATGAAATAAAAATGTAAATGAAACCCAAATAATTCTTGAAAAAACAGGGATAAACCTTAACGTACACGAATGTGTACATTAGCTATTTGTCGGGCTAAGGTTGGTATTTGTGAATGTATTTAGTAAAACTCTTACTGTGGCTTGTGTTTTAAACAGTTACATTCTGGTCATGTCCTTTCCACTGTCAAGCAATTTGGTGATTTACCAAATGTTTGAATTGCATATACTCAGTAAGTTTTTTTTCCTTCTCAGAACAAGTGCTCAATTTACCTGAGTCATTGCTGCTACATTTAAATCATTTAGCCTATAAAACTGACAAGTGTCAGAGATGTGCATCAGATGTACTACAGCTCCTTGAAAAAAAAATTGCAATGCACTGACTCTGCAATAAATCAGACTAGCCTCCCTGGTAACGTATATTCGGGGGTAGTGGAGAGGAGTGTCTGTTGGGAAGCAGGGTGTCAGATGTCACATTCAAGCTTCCATCTCAGGTGAAATTAGGAAACGAGCATGCTGTGACAATGCGAGAGACTGCATCATTTCTGGAGACGAAAACATGGCTGTGCCTTTTGAATAGACCCGGAAAAAGCAGCTACTACAAGATAAACTTCACAAGTCTTTTTCCTTTTTCAGTGGCAGTTTCTAGCTTAGTTTTTTTTTTTTTTTTTTGCTGACAGTGATAACTAGCAGAAAGCCATTTCAGATTCTCACCGACAGCTATGTCAATGCCGACCTGTCTGTCAAGGAGAATCCCATTTCTCCCGCTGAGCAGCCACTGAAGAGGAAGATGACAGATTTATCTACCTCGACAGAAGATCTTGGTTCGCCAGAAACACAGGGTAGTGTCCTCTCACTAGATAAGAAATTGTCAATTACACTCGACTTGTTTCGTCAAGAAATCACCGAGCTCAAAAACAGCTTGGAATTTACAGGTCAAAGAGTTAAGATGAGTTAAGACCTTATATTGTATAAGATGTAAATTTATGTTTTTTGTCATTCTAAATGTATTGTTACATATCTGTATCCAGTAGCTATGGTCATCGGACATGGAAAGGACTTCTTCCCATTTAGTGATTGGTAAGTGCATTGATTTAGTGCATGAAATTAGATTAGAAACTTTTGAAAGATTTATTTTACTTTACGGAAGAAACTTCACTATTTGCTTGACAAACTGCGGCAGTTCGAGGGTTGAAGAAAGTTTCCGCCTGTTATTTGGAATTCTTGGAACAGTTCATCACATGTCTTAAAAACATTGTTAAATAGTTGTTGTAGGTGGTCAATCCATGTTGTTCCCATGTGCTAAAATGAAGGGGTATATTATTAATTTCGAAATCTGGATTATGACAGGCGGCACGGTGGACGATTGGTTAGAGCGTCAGCCTCACAGTTCTGAGGACCCAGGTTCAATCCCCGGCCCTGCCTGTGTAGTGTTTGCATGTTCTCCCCGTGCCTACGTGGGTTTTCTCCGGGCACTCCGGTTTCCTCCCACATCCTAAAAACATGCATTAATTGGAGACTCTAAATTGACCGTAGGTGTGAATGTGAGTGCGGATGCTTGTTTGTTTGAGATCATGCTGCGCGCTGATCAAACATGATTGATCAGGAATTAAAAACTCTCAGATTGGAATATAAAATCATGAAAGAAACCACGCTGGACATTCAATCACGAAACATGTGCAACAGTCTCATTTTCTCGGTTGTAGCGGACATGCGCTCCGCAAAAATCGAGGTGCCACAGAGACTCCCACCCACTTGAGAACCCAACTCCTCCACGCTGCCCTGCTGTGAGACAGCGACGAGGATAATGCCTGGTACGTCAAGTGGACCTTAATCTAATTAGCAGCTTCCCGTGAAATCTTGATTCTTGTCTTCAAAAGATGCCTTCCAGGACCAAATGGTTGGGGAAGACTATTTGGTTAATATTCACCCATGCACGTGATGCTCCACTCACTGGCGTTGAGAGGAACTGCAAGCACCAGAACTTGTGGACGTGCCTTTGATGTTTGTTAACGGAAGATAAAATTTCCGTTTTTATATCTTGCA
The DNA here is from genome assembly GCF_024500385.1 of Phyllopteryx taeniolatus. NCBI lineage: Eukaryota > Metazoa > Chordata > Actinopteri > Syngnathiformes > Syngnathidae > Phyllopteryx > Phyllopteryx taeniolatus. The sequence continues at coordinate 607,223 of NW_026903195.1, forward strand.
AACTCTGTAGAAATATTCCAAATGTATGCCTTGGTGTCAGTGTACCCATTTTCACTTTGACAGGTCCTCTGCAAGATTTTGAAAGCTGTTCATGACTTGAAATCAAACAGTACAAAATGTTGTATTGAACAATAAGCAACCCATTTGTTTAAACAATGATTCTATGCGTGAGAGTACAAAGTTGGGAGTGTTTTAGGTTAATATTATTTTAAAACCCATTTACTCAAATTTGTGGACAAGATTAAGGCTGGTGGGCGTGGTCCCGCCCCTGGGGTATTTAACTCTAAACTCACACCTTTCTCAGAGAGCTGAGTTGAGTTGAGTTGAGTAGAGGCTTATTTTTCCTTCTCCTTGTACCTGTGCTGGCAGCTCACCAGCTGGGTGGCCTCCAGCCACCCCTCCCCCTTCTTTTGTTCCCTTTTTGTCCTTGGGCACCTCCGGGTGCCACCACGTGTGCAAACGCCCGCCGCAACCAAGCCTGTGGCGTTTTCGACCAAAGAAGTCAACCATGCAGCTCCGATCGCTTTCCCTAGCCACGATCGGTCAGCGGGGCCTCAATGAGCAACTGCCGGGATCCCGGACGGATCTTCTAGATAAGTACTTCTCCTGATTTGTTGTCATTATTAATTGTCAAAAGCTTGTTGTATTTTGTTTCTGTGATGGTTTGCCGCCAAATGATTCTTACTGGAGCCAAAAGCAGACTGAGACTGAGGAAGCAGTTGGCAGGGGTTTTATTGGGTTTAGCGCGAGGTCAAGAATTCCAAGGCTTTGAACTGGGTCCGTAGGAGCAGGGAGCATGCAGGAGACTGGCGCGTGAGCAGTTGAGTGAGCTTGGCAGTTTGGTTTGTGCGGGCATCCTAGCAGGAGGCACGGGAAAGCACTGGAAGAGGAGGAAAACAAGAGAGTTATTACAGGCACGGGTAATCAGGGAATCTTTCTTACAAGTAGGAGCAACGAGTCAGCCGGTGTACCGCGTAGGAGCGATAATACTCTGGCGCTGGAATACTGGAACTGGCAGGCTTAAGTGCAGGTTGTGATGAGTGTTGCCCCCTGGAATCCTTCCAGGTTCCCCAGGGAACAAGAATGTTAGTGGTCTCAAGAAGGTAACTTGGGAAGGGGTATGTACTGGACACACTTGGAGAAACGATCTATGATGGTAAGAATGACGGTGTTACCTTCAGAGTGGGGAGGCCGGTAACGAAGTCCAAACCAATGTGGGACCAGGGCCAGCTCTGGATGGGTGAGGGACGCCGCAGACCAGATGGGGGCTGATGCAAGGCTTTTCCCCAGGGACAGGCGGAGCAGGCTCGGACGAACTCCGGGCGTCTTTTTCCAGGCTGGGCCACCAGAAGTGCTGTTTGAGGCGTTTTCGGGTGATTCCGGGATGACAGGTGAGTTTGGATCTGTGACCCCACTGAAGCACCTGAGAGCAGGGAGAATCGGGCACGAAGAGACGGTCTGGAAGTCCAGTCTTGGGGTCTGGTTGATGTCTCTGAGCCTTAACCACTCATTCAATCTCCCAGGTAGCAGCCCCGACAAAACCGGAGGAGGGAAGGATGAGTTCAGGCTCCACAGAGCTGGAGGGGGGTGAATAGCGGTGAGAGAGGGCATCTGGCTTGGTCTTGCGAGAACCAGGGCAAAAGGAGAGGCTGAAATTAAAGTGGCTGAGGAACAGTCACCAAAGAGCTTGACGGGGGTTTAGCCACTTTGCAGTGCGGAGGTAGACGAGGTTCTTGTGGTCTGTCTAGATAATGAAAGCAGTCCCGGACCCCTCCAACCAATGCCTCCATTCCTCCAAGGCCCATACAATTGCCAGTAGCTCACAATTTCCCATGTTGTAGTTTCGTTCGGTGGGTGACAGGCGACAGGAAAAGAAGGCACAGGGGTGGAGTTTCTGGGTTTTGGGATCCTGCTGGGAGAGGACTCGAGTTCACCTCTACCACGAACTGGAGGGAGGGGTCAGCGTGTTTCAGGATAGGGGCACAGGTGAACAGTTCCTTAAGGCGGTTGAAGCCTTGGAAAGCAGCAGGTGTCCAATGAAACGGGGAGTTGGTAGAGTTAAGGCTCTATGAGGGGAACAGCCACTTTGCTGTAATCTCTAATGAGTCTGCGGTAGAGGTTTGCGAAACCCAGGAAGCTTTTCAGCTCCTTGCGGGTGGAGGGGATGAGCCAGTTGACGACTGCCTCGATCTTGGATGGTTCTAGTTGTAGTTGTTCCTTTGTGATTTATCCCAAAAAGTGTAGAGGTGAGATGGAATTCACACATTTTGGGTTTGGCAAAGAGGCGGTTTTCGATGAGGCGCTGAAGCACTTGGCAGACATGTTGTCGATGTTCCTCCAGTGAGCGGGAGAAAATGAGGATGTCGTCTAAATAGACAAAGACGAACCGGTTAAGCATTTCTCGGAGGACGTTGTTGATGGATGTTTGAAAAACAGCGGGGGCATTGGTTAATCCAAAGGGCATGACCAGATATTCAAAATGTCCTAGGGGGTATTGAAGGCTGTTTTCCACTCATCCTCCTCATTAATGCGGATGAGGTCCAAATTGGTGAAGATCTGAGCATCGCAGAGGAGTTAAAATGAGGGGTCAATGTGGGGCAGCGAGGATTTATTCTTGATGGTGATGTCGTTGAGTCCACGGAAGACAATTGTCTAATTTTATGGCTAATAAAATTGGCTCATCAAAGGAGGTGGGCTCATCTCTACCCGCTAATCTATCCTTTAGTCGTTCAGAAAGCCCCTTGGCAAAAAATTCCCATCAGGGCCGCCTCATCCCACCGACACTCACCTGCCAGAATCCGAAACTTGATGCAGTATGAAGCTGCTGATTTGGAGCCTTGAGTAAGGCCCAGGAGCCGCCGAGAGGCATCCCTACCCTTAACAGGGTGGTCAAAACCCTTTTTCAATTCGGCGGAAAACAATTAGAAGGAGACTAACAAGAGGAAGGAGTTTTGCCACAAAGCGGTAGCCCAACAAGCAACTTCACCGTGCAAGAGGTTAAGTACAAAGACAATCCTCGCTTTATCGGTGGGGTAACGGTTGTAGATCAAACACCATGAACTGTTTAATAAAAACTGGCTACAAGAACCTAGATCCCCAGAGTAAGGCTCAGGAGGGCAAATGTGAGGTTCTTTGTGGTGAGGGGGAGTTGGTTGAGGGTAAAGGGCTTAGGAGGTGTGTTCACAGGGGTTTAGGTGAGGTGGGGGTTGCCAGGGTGCATCTGATCAGAAATGAGGGATACATTACTTGCTGTGTGAAGGAGCTAATGGTCGATGATTTGCTGGAGAATCTTATCCTGTCGACCGATATGGGCACCTTGGTGGACGAGTGCTTCCCTCAATGCTTCTGGAGTCGCTGGTTCCATGGTGGCCAGAGTATTCTGTGACAGTTTGCCGCCAAATGATTAATACTGGACCCAAAAGCAGACTGAGACTGGGGAAGCAGTTGGAAGGGGTTTTATTGGGTGTAGCGCGATGTAAAGAATTCCATGGCTTGAGCTGGTCAAGTAAGGATGAAGACTATTATCAATATTGGAATCCAACGCACACCACGCCAAGATCTTCCTCCCATCCCCCCTCGCCTGAAACCACCATCCACTAAGATACGAATGGCCCCTCCTCCACACATCAAGAACCTTATCTAAGAATCTGACTGATATCTGCGGGGTCTTTTCTAGAATAAGTCAGACGGCTATGGAGAACAGGCATTTTCGATCCCTGTAATTACAAGGGACAGAAAGTTGGTCAAAGAAATATGGCACAAAAAAGTTGAGCGACAACCCCAATTCCAATGAAGTTGGGACGTTGTGTTAAACATAAATAAAAACAGAATACAATGATTTGCAAATCATGTTCAACCTATATTTAATTGAATACACTACAAAGACAAGATATTTAATGTTCAAATTGATTAACTTTATTGTTTTTAGCAAATAATCATTAACTTAGAATTTTATGGCTGCAACACGTTCCAAAAAAGCTGGGACAGGGTCATGTTTACCACTGTGTTACATCACCTTTTCTTTTAACAACAATCAATAAACATTTGGGAACTGAGAACACTAATTATTGAAGCTTTGTAGGTGGAATTCTTTCCCATTCTTGCTTGATGTACAGCTTCAGCTGTTCAACAGTCCGGGGTCTCCGTGGTCGTATTTTACGCTTCATAATGCGCCACACATTTTCAATGGGAGACAGATCTGGACTGCAGGCAGGCCAGTCTACTACCCGCACTCTTTTACTATGAAGCCACGCTGTTGTAACACGTGCAGAATGTTTTTTGGCATTGTCTTGCTGAAATAACCAGGGGCATCCATGAAAAAGATGTTGCTTGGATGGCAGCATATGTTTCTCCAAAACCTTTTAGCATTAATGGTGCCTTCACAGATGTGTAAGTTACCCATGCCATTGGCACTAACACAGCCCCATACGATCACAGATGCTGGCTTTCGAACTTTGCGTCCATAACAGTCCGGATGGTTCTTTTCCTCTTTGGGCCGGAGGACACGACGTCCACAATTTCCAAAAACAATTTGAAATGTGGACTCGTCGAACCACAGAACATGTTTCCACTTTGCATTAGTCCATCTTAGATGAGCTCGGTCCCAGAGAAGCCGGCGGCGTTTCTGGGTGTTGTTGACAAATTACTTTTGCTTTGCATAGTAGAGTTTCAAGTTGCACTTACGGATGTAGCGCCGAACTGTATTTACTGACATTGGTTTTCTGAAGTGGTCCTGAGCCCATGTGGTGATATCCTTTCCACATTGATGTTGGTTTTTGATGCAGTGCCGCCTGAGGGATCGAGGGTCACAGGCATTCAATGTTGGTTTTCGGCCTTGCCACTTACATGCAGTGATTTCTCCAGATTCTCTGAACCTATTGATGATAATACGGACCGTAGATAATGAAATCCCTAAATTCCTTGCAATTGTACGTTGAGGAACATTTTCCTTAAACTGTTCGACTATTTTCTCACGCACTTGTTCACAACGAGGTCAACCTCGCCCCATCTTTGCTTGTGAATGACTGAGCAATTCAGGGAAGCTCCTTTGATACCCAATCATTTCACCCACCTGTTCCCAATTAGCCTGTTCACCAGTGGGATGTTCCAAAGAGGTTTTTGATGAGCATTCCTCAACTTTTCTTTTTTGCCACCTGTCCAAGCTTTTTTGGAACGTGTTGCAGCCATAAAATTAATGCAGCCCTTTAGGGGGCACAAGCCAGTGCAAAGTGTAGGCCGGTCCAAAGCCCAGATAAATGCAGAGGGTTGCATCAGCAAGGGCATCCGGCTTAAAACTTTGCCCAACAAATATGAGCGTTCATCCAAAGAATTCCATACCGGATCGGTCGTGGTCCAGGTTAACAACGTCCGCCACCGGCGCCGTCAACCTGCAGGGCACCGTTGGAAATTCAGCTACTGTGGGTCGAAGTTGAAGAAGAAGAAGAAGAAGAGGTGGAAAGCGGGTTCTTTGGCAGAAAGAGAAAAGGAAAGCACAGAGCCTAGAACTGAATGTGGGGACTTTGAATGTTGGGACTATGACAGGAAAATCTCGGGAGTTGGTTGACATGATGATTAGGAGAAAAGTTGATATATTGTGTGTCCAGGAGACCAGGTGGAGAGGCAGTAAAGCTAGAAGTTTAGGGGCAGGGTTTAAATAATTTTACCATGGTGTAGACGGGAAGAGAAATGGAGTCGGCGTTATTTTAAAAGAAGAGTAGGCTAAGAATGTCTTGGAGGGGAAAAGAGTATCAGATCGAGTGATGAGGCTGGAACTTGAAATTGAGGGTGTTATGTGTAATGTGATTAGTGGCTATGCCCCACAGGTAGGATGTGACCGAGAGGTGAAAGAGAAATTCTGGAAGGAGCTAGACGAAGTAGTTCTGAGCATCCCAGACAGAGAGAGAGTCGTAATTGGTGCAGATTGTAATGGACATGTTGGTGAAGGAAATAGGGGTGATGAAGAAGTGATGGGTAAGTACGGCATCCAGGAAAGGAACTTGGAGGGACAGATGGTGGTAGACTTTGCAACAAGGATGCAAATGGCTGTATTGAACACTTTTTTCCAGAAGAGGCAGGGACATAGGGTGACCTAAAAGAGCGGAGGTAGAAGCACGCAGGTGGATTACATCTTGTGCAGACGATGTAATCTGAAGGAGGTTACCGACTGTAAGGTAGTGGTAGGGGAGAGTGTGACTAGACAGCATAGGATGGTGGTGTGTAAGATGACTCTGGTGGTGGGGAGGAAGATTAGGAAGACAAAGGCAGAGCAGAGAACCATGTGGTGGAAGCTGAGATAGGACGAGTGTTGTGCAGCTTTTCGGGAAGAGGTGATACAGGCTCTCAGTTGACAGGAGGAGCTTCCAGAAGACTGGACCACTGCAGCCAAGGTAATCAGAGAGGCAGGCAGAAGAGTACTTGGTGTATCTTCTGGCAGGAAAGGAGAGAGGGAGACTTAGTGGCGGAACCATACAGTACAGGAAATCATACAAGGAAAAAGGTTAGCTTAGAAGAAGTGGGACACTGAGAGGACCGAGGAGAGGCGAAAGGAATACATTGAGATAGGACACAGAGTGGGTTTGAAGTTGTACATGAACAGCTATCAGCCACATTACTTATGGCATTCCAAAACAGGATAGCTGTTGACATGTTGTTGGCTGAGAGTAGGAGTATGTGCTATGTTCAGGGGAACAATGCTGCACATTCATTCCCAACAACACAGCTACGGATGGCAGTCTCACCGAGGCCATAGAGGGACTCCAAACCCTTAATGGTAAAATGGTGTTGACACCTCCATGTGGAACTCCGGGATGAATGCCTTTGGAAAATACAAAGCCGTGATGTCCTCAATTTTGGTATCAATCGCTGTTTTTACAGCAATTTTGACCTTGTGTGGATGTTGTTGTATTCCTTGTCTGCGTTCTCTCATTAATAGATTGATAACAAAAGCAATCTCACCCATGGAGATCCAGATGGCTCAAATGTTTCCTTTACTTGGTCCTGACTCTGAAGATAATGACAGTAATGATGATAATGACGTGCATTATGACCTGCCGGATTTATTTCTCGATCCAGGTGGCTATGAATAAAGATTAACATTGCCTCTGAGTGTAAAAGTATGTGTTTTCATAAAAATGATCTTACAGTCGAAAATCTAACTGGAGTGACTGAAATATGGTGATATGAGAATTTGAGTAAATATGTGATAAACAGGAGGGAAATGTCAGAATAAAAGTATATAAGTTATCTCATGTTTACTGTAATCCTATTTCAAAGCATGCATTTAGCAGTATAATGTTGATTGAGTATAATGTTGATTGTATCATGTAAATTGAAGTTGTCTGTGAGTCTGTTTACACGTTGCTGCTATGTGCTCCCCCAACTTTATAGCAGCAACAGCTGTGTAACTGGGAACCGCCCTAAGAAAATAAAGAGAGAGGGATCGGCAGAGTGTGTTCAGAGCGGTAGGAGATTGTAACTGTGAACAACTCTAACCGTTCTCCTCGTGAGTATATAAACCATCTCTTGTCTTCCTTCCTTGTTTATTGTTTATTAAATATTCTAGGTTGTTTGAACCTGACAGGTGGTATGTTAGATGACTCTGGTGGTGTGGAGGAAGATTGGGAAGACAAAGGCAGAGCAGAGAACCATGTACTGGAAGCTGAGACAGGACGAGTGTTGTGCAGCTTTTCGGGAAGAGGTGAGACAGGCTCTCAGTGGACAGGAGGAGCTTCTAGAAGAATGGACCACTGCAACCAAGATGATCAGCGAGACGGGCAGGAGAGTACTTGGTGTATCTTCTGGCAGGAAAGGAGAGAAGGAGACTTGGTGGTGGAACCTCACAGAACAGGAAATCATACAAGGAAAAAGGTTAGCTAAGAAGAAGTGGGACACTGAGAGGACCGAGGTGAGGCGAAAGAAATACATTGAGATGCGACACAGGGCAAAGGTAGAGGTGGCAAAGGCCAAACAAGAGGGATATGATGACATGTATGGCAGGTTGGACACTAAAGAAGGAGAAAAGGATCTATACAGGCTGGGCAGACAGAGGGATAGAGATGGGAAGGATGTGCAGCAGGTTAGGGTGATTAAGGATAGAGATGGAAATATGTTGCCTGGTGCAAGTAGTGTGCGAGATAGATGGAAAGAATACTTTGAGGAGTTGATGAATGAGGAAAATGAGAGAGAAGGGAGAGTAGAAGAGGCAAGTGTGGTTGACCAGGAAGTGGCAATGATAATAAGGGGGAAGTTAGAAAGGCATTAAAGAGGATGAAAAATGGAAAGGCAGTTGGTCCTGATGATATTCCTGTGACAGGTATGGAAGCATCTAGGAGAGGTGGCTGTGGAGTTTTTGACCAGCTTGTTCAATAGAATTCTAGCGCGTGAAAAGATGCCTTGGGAATGGAGAACAAGTGTGCTGGTGCCCATTTTTAAGAACAAGGGTGATGTGCAGAGCTGTGGGAACTATAGAGGAATAAAGTTGATGAGCCACACAATAAAGTTATGGGAAAGAGTAGTGGAGGCTAGACTCAGGACAGAAGTGAGTATTTGCGAGCAACAGTATGGTTTCATGCCTAGAAAGAGTACCACAGATGCATTATTTGCCTTGAGGATGTTGATGGAAAAGTACTGAGAAGGTCAGAAGGAGCTACATAGTGTCTTTGTAGATCTAGACAAAGCCTATGACAGAGTACCCAGAGAGGAACTGTGGTACTGCATGCGGAATTCTGGAGTGGCAGAAAAGTATGTTAGAATAATACAGGACATGTACGAGGGCAGCAGAACAGCGGTGAGGTGTGCTGTAGGTGTGACAGATGAATTTAAGGTGGAGGTGGGACTGCATCAGGGATCAGCCCTGAGCCCCTTCCTGTTTGCAGTGGTGATGGATAGGCTGACAGATGAGGTTAGACAGGAATCCCCGTGGACCATGATGTTTGCAGATGACATTGTGATCTGCAGTGAAAGCAGGGAGCAGGTGGAGGAACAATTAGAAAGATGGAGGCATGCACTGGAAAGCAGAGGAATGAAGATTAGCCGAAGTAAAACTGAACATATGTGCATGAATGAGAGGGGTGGTGGGGGGAGATTGAGGCTACAGGGAGAAGAGATAGCAAGGGTGGAGGACTTTAAATACTTGGGGTCAACCGTCCAGAGCAATGGTGAGTGTGGTCAGGAAATGAAGAAACGGGTCCAAGCAGGTTGGAACGGGTGGAGGAAGGTGTCAGGTGTGTTATGTGACAGAAGAGTCTCTACTAGGATGAAGGGCAAAGTTTATAAAACAGTGGTGAGGCCAGCCATGATGCACGGATTAGAGACCACTCGTGGCACTGAAGAGACAACAGGAAACAGAGCTGGAGGTGGCGGAAATGAAGATGTTGAGGTTCGCTCTTGGAGTGACCAGGTTGGATAAAATTAGAAATGAGCTCATCAGAGGGACAGCCGAGGTTCGATGTTTTGGAGACAAAGTTAGAGAGAGCAGACTTCGATGGTTTGGTCACGTCCAGAGGAGAAATAGTGAGTATATTGGTAGAAGGATGATGAGGATGGAGCTGCCAGGCAAGAGAGTTAGAGGAAGACCAAAGAGAAGGTTGATGGATGTCGTGAGGGAAGACATGAGGGCAGTTGGTGTTCGAGAGGAGGATGCAGGAGATAGGCTTACATGGAAAAGGATGACGCGCTGTGGCGACCCCTAAAGGGACAAGCCGAAAGGAAAAGAAGTTGCAGCCATAAAATTTAAAGTTAATGGTTATTTGCTAAAAACAATAAAGTCTATCAGTTTGAAGATTATCCATCTTGTCTTTGTATTGTATTCAATTAAATATAGGTTGAACATGATTTGCAAATCATTGTATTCTGTTTTTATTTATGTTTAACACAACGTCCCAACTTCATTGGAATTGGGGCTGTACAAACTTTGTGAGGATAAAATGTGAATCTATCAAACCATTGTCTCCAGTTATCTCTGTGAGACTAGCTATTTTCAATATCAGGTCACTGGGTAATAAATCAATCTTGATTCATGACATCATTACAATCTGATCTGGACCAGGTGTGTCAAACATACGGCCCACGTGCCAGAACCGGCCCGTCAGGGGGTCCAATCCGGCCTGTGGGGATGTATTTCTATTTGATGTATGATGCTATTTTTCAATAAAAGTAACTTTTGTTGCTAATTTTGTCCTCTGGGGGGTGCACAGACAACACTTAAATGACATTGATTCATTTGTGAAGGCCAAACGATGGAAGTTTCAGGAGCACACTACGACAAAAGTGCCAAGTTCACACTAAAATTCTGTGAAAATAAATACCTCCTGTAGAAATGTATTAAGACACTGAATATTACAAAATTTCAGTCAAAAGCTTTACTTAAAAAGGGGTTGGTTTGTTGAAACCTGTTAAATATATTGTAGAAGTTATCATTTATTTGCTTAACTTGCATTAGTATTATGGACCATTTTGAGAAAGGAACATGTCTCGCCTTCAAGAAGATGACTCAGCAGGAATCATAAGAGAGAAGGACATGGCCGGGACGTGGCAGGTGTTGGTTCCATGTTTTCACCTTGAAACCCTACCCTTAGTGTGTTGTGTCTTGTAGCTTAGCACGTTATGTCTTGTAAACTTAGAAACCTCCCTATTTTCAAATAAATGCAGGAGCGACGGGAGAGATTGTTTAGAGCGTGTTGAGAGGCTGTATTCTGAACAATCTCCCATCCGCCCTCCTCATGAGAAAAAGAAACCAGCGTCTTCATTCCTTTTGTGTCTATTTTTTATAATGTGGGGTAAGATAAATCCAACATTAAATTGGTCCTTCGAGCCGGATGTCAACACACCCGAGGATTCCAGTTGTGGAGCCGACTTCCAGTTAAGAGACCGTGGCCACGGCAAGTAAGACCCTTTACGGGACTGGTCTTCTTTCTCCTCAACTGGGATCTGAAGGTTGACGACAATCCACAAGATTGAAGACGATTTTGGTGAGTTAAATTTTAAATTTATTTTGGAAAAAGGACGGCGGAGTCCGACAAATTCCGCGAGGACGGCGGAGTCCTGTACGTACTTAAATTCCGTGTTTAATAAACCCTGTGAATACTATGGCGGGTAAAATAAAGAAACTAGGAAAGTTTCGTGGTGTCGTAGTTAAATTCCGTATAGGACGGCGGAGTCCTCTGACGAGCCAGTGTGAATGAAAACTGTTTGAATGAGAGTGTAAATGGGAAATGGGAAACCACTAGGTTTTTCATTCCATACCAAAACAGTGGGAAAGTAAACGGTGGACTTTTGTGGATGCAAAGGCAAGAATTCTCCACTCGAAAGAGTTGAAGTGAGAATTACCACAGAAAGTAAATTTGAATCACCGTCCTACTGAAAAGAAACAGTCTTCTAGACTACCCTAGGTAGTATTACACTGAACCAAATTCTTTCAAATGGGGAAAGGAAGTAGTAAAATAAAAAAAAGGGATACACTGCAGTGTAAAGGTTGGAAGTTCATGAAATTAAATTTAAAAGAAAAAAAAAACAGGATCCTGATAAAATTTAATATTTAGAGACAGGGATAACTGAACACGACTTTAATGGTTGGTTAAATACACAAAAAAATTGCCGCATTGCAGGAATCAAATTATATAAAATAAAAGAGAATACGGACAAACTACCGCATGACTAAACCAGCCTGCTTCCCAACTCAACAAATCCTCTTGTGTAACCAGGATATGAAAAAAAGTTACGACATGCGACACCTGATAAAATTACTGTAGATTATCTGTACTCAGACAATGAAGCAAAAGTCGCGGCAGGAATTATTTTACCAGACAAAGGAACTGTATAAAAATACAAGTGTCCCACATATTTCATTGTGCAAAGATTATGAGTCACAGTGGAAACATATGGGAACATTAGTAAAACAAGGACAGGAGACAGATGATTGGCAGCAAATAGAAAACAAACTGGAATACAGTGCGTCAACTGGTCTAATTAGGAAGGCGATGTTTTGGACACTACAGGGTGATGAAGGGAAACACATGCATCCTGTTTGATTAGACCAAATGATCCTCATTGAAATTGATGAAGAAATATTAAAAAAGTTCCAAAAAAATTATGGTCCACAGGACCATTTGATGTAGACCTTATTAAAGGGGCTTTACCAGTACAAATTAGACCCAAAACAGAATAAAGACCAGGGTTTCGTCAATATCCATTAAAACCAGATGCACATGAAGGAATCAAACCAGTAATTGAAGCACTAATTAAGACAGGAGTTATAGTGGAGTGTCCAGAATCACCATGTAACACACCCATTTTTCCCTGTAAAAAAGGCCCCACCTTCAGTGGGTTAGAGACTTACAGGCAGTAAATACTGCAGTAATACAGAGAGCAGCATGCGTACCAGATCCACACACATTGTTAAATTCATTAAGACCAGACGCTACTGTGTTTACAGTAGTGGACATAAGTAATGCATTCTTTTCTGTACCAATAGAAAAGAACAGTCAATTTTGGTTTGCATTTACATTTGAGGGAAAAAAATTTACATTTACTAGATTTACAAGGTTCCTGTGAAAGTCCAACCATTTATTCACAAGTTATGACAACACACGTCTTCTGGCATCTCCAGATGGAGAGTAAAGGAACCTGTGTTTTAAAATCACCTTAACTTCCGTGGTTCCAAGCGTGTTCGTTTTCGTGAAAGAACTTCGTTCACAACAATGTATCAAAACCAACCAATTTATTCCTGACAGAGGAGTCTATACATTTACAGAGCTCTGGGTTCGTAACTATCCTTATCTTATCCTGAGCAGATAAAGTAGTCGAACTGAAACTATCTGATTCTACCCCAGACTTATACAATGTTTCAAACGGGCCAGTATGGAATCGCTGTCGTCTGATTGGTCCGTAATCTGACGTCATCGTTGTCCTGGAGAATGATGACCATTTGCTCTGGCTCCAGACTTCTGCTCCAGGTGTCGCCTGCATTCAATGTTTATAGTGGCTCCCCGCAGTTCCTTTCTTCCTTGAGATGTGTCTCCAAATACCACCTGATGGGGGGGTTTTCCTGCAATAAAACCCCTACCCCCTTATCTGATTATACTGTAATACACATCCTCTTCCAAACTAGTTAGACCCTGAAACTCTATATTATATTCTATTACATATAGAATTACATTTTAGAATATAAAGTATTCTATATTCCCTTCAATCCCCCAAGTTGATCTTCTGATAATCAGAAGATCAACAACCCCTATACCTGCAGCCTATTTCACGACAAAACTCAACAAAACCTAATGTAAACACAGCAAATTGAAAAAATTTGTGAATACAAAGGCGTCGATCAAGGCAGCGAGCGCGCTCATCGTCTCCCCGTCCTCTTTCAACGGCAGCTGCAGATCTTGGCAGTGGGGGTTCTTCTCTTCAAAGGCCTTGAGAGCAAACCTGAGAACAAGTCTCCTGAGAAAATGAATTAACACCCCCCACACCAGCCACTCTCCCAGGTGAAATCCGCCATATGGTTGATCTCCTGCTGAGAGAGAGGCTTGATCACAGTGGGGGTTATCATAGAAACCAATGCACAAGTGCCTGTCCATTCCCCAGGCAGGAAGTCCCACAACAGAACAACACCACACATCCACCACAAATCAGACCTCATCTTACTTAATCGGGCCGCATCCTAACAATCAATAAAAAGTGTGAATTTACAAAACTGTGGATCCAGGTGGCCAATTGATCAGGAAAGTTTTTTATTTGGGCCCAAAGTTACCTTACTCTTATTTTGTGTGATGCAGGGTAGGGAAGGGAAGGGACCCCTCCCCTATATTGACATTATAGAGGGGAGCACCTTTCACCTTAGTCAGAGGATAAACCTGATCCCAGTGCTGGCACTCACCCTCCAGGTTGTCATTAGTCATCAGCTGGTAGGCACAGGTCAATTTGAACTTAGTAGCAGGAGTATAATTTTCCTGGACCACAGGGTTTACAATCCAATTGAGGTTATTCATCGTAGCACAAACAGGACAGTGTTTTTGATAGATTTTGCCTGCGTCCCTACCTTCCATAGTAATCTCTTTAAGACAATAATTACCTAGATTAATTCCTGCCACTCGTCCCTTTGCCTTTTGTACTAAATGACTATTTACCGATCCTTTGACCGAGTCATTATTCAGGTCATATCCCGTCACTTTAGAGGTTCGAAAAACCACTGGATCCTCATTTTTTGAAGCTGGTATCTTAGCAAATTTTCTCATTATCGGACTAGATGAACTTTTTGTCGGTCGTATCCAATTAATAATAATCTGTCCTAGTGGATCAGTCCCTGAGACATCTATACCCAAGGTCAAGACTGTAAAGGTCGCTACTGGTTTGCCCCACTCTCTCCACGGGGTGCTAGTTATATCATACAAGGTCAATAATACGGGATGTCGGTCCCTCGGGGTTACTGAGTGCATACTAACTCTTTCCAATTTGATCTTGTCCTAATCTTCGTCGGCTCCCAGTATCCCGGTTTCGAGTGGATAATCACTTGCCTCCAACGTCTTTTCCCCCAATGTGTAGTTCAATTCTAGGGCCCCTGCTGGCTTCACGGCCCTCTTTGTTACTCTTTCTCCTTGTATTGAAGGCATTCCAAAATAGATTCCTGTAACTGTAATCAGGGAGATCACCAGAGTCATGATTATAACCTTCTTTGACCAGACATACAGGATGTACATATTTCCCCCTTTGTTAAATGACTAATTTAACACCAAAACACAGTACCCACACACAACACCATACACAAACAAGCAGGTCGTCTCCTTCGTCGGAGAGGCCCCTGACCAGACCTGCAAACAAACCCTTATATAAATTAATCACAACTCTGCAAAAGATACCCGTGCCAAAGCGATGGACTACATAATTCCTGTATACATACTCCAGAGAAGGGACAAGTCGGCAATTGTCACCCAACATTGATATTATTCCCCAACCAATTGTTAATTTGTCTCACAAAAGTGTTAATGTCAATAAACCAAGAATCACATAAAATCAGCATTAAGTCAGCACACCAACATCATGCAATACACTATCAAGCTCCATCCTCCTGGGCATCCTGTAAAATAATGTTATTTCAACAAATCAGTCTTTCAACAGTCTGTAGACCGTTATTCATTGGTAACTAAAGGTCTATAGTCTCTTTCACGTGATCACATCCTTCACTACTCCTGTCAGCCAGCTCAGTAGTGCTCCATTTCTGCTTTTAATTAAGACGACACAAACATTAAACACAAAACATAAACAATTAACATGACATGACAATCGAGACTTCACAGACAATAACATTAACCTGGACCCAGGAGTGAATGTCCTCTCACATACACCACACAGACAAAACTGAACACAGCACACTTATTGGTTGACCCATAACACCTAAACCACTACAGACCAGGCTTCTATACATTGCATTAATTAAACGATCCTATTGTAAATCTCCCTGGCCCTTGCAATACCATAAACTCGGAAACTCACACACGCCCGTCGTAAAGCTGCCCCCCCCCCAGCTGAGGACCCCTGTGTCCTTTCATAAACCATTTGGTGCACCTTCACTTCAAGTGCTCTTTTAAGCACTCATCCATTTTCTGAGCCGCTTCTCCTCACTAGGGTCGCGGGCGTGCTGGAGCCTATCCCAGCTGTCATCGGGCAGGAGGCGGGGTACACCCTGGACTGGTTGCCGGCCAATCGCAGGGCACATCCAAACAAACAACCATTCGCACTCACATTCACACTTACGGGTAATTTAGAGTCTCCAATTAACCTACCATGCATGTTATTGGGATGTGGGAGGAAACCGGAGTGCCTGGAGAAAACCCACGCAGGCACGGGGAGAACATGCAAACTTCACACAGGCGGGGCCGGGGATTGAACCCCGCTCCTCAGAACTGTGAGGCTGACGCTCTAACCAGTTGGTCACCGTGCCACCCCCTCTCTAAGCAATATATATCAAATCCCATTCACCAGCTCAGATAGCAACTTGCACGTCATTTATTCAAACTCCGAAGCGTTTTCTTAGACCACAAACCTCCCGTACTGTTGTCAGGCTTTTATCCCAGGCACGCAGAGCCGCTCTGGTCCGCTCTGCTGACTCGGAAATAGAAAGTCACGATACCACTCTTGCTTGATCACATCCGTCCGGCACACGTCTTAATTTATCTATTATTTAATTTATCTTCCAGAATATCATATGCATACCTATTTATACATACAATATGTATGCCTTATTTATTTAGTTAATAAATATAATGGGTACCCTTTGAAGCGCTTTATACCTTTTTACATATATAGTCATATAATTTTATTCATCAAAGTTCTAAGGTTTGCTTTATATTGTGTACACAATTTATAAAACGTATCGCACCGAATATTTATACCATTCACACTTAGTCCACGTTTTTTTCACAATAGAGGCCTGCGCAGGACATGTTTGGGACAAGTAGAATCACTTGTCCGATCTGATTACTCGTGGAAGCTCATACGTCGGAATATAATGGTTAACCAGCGCTTTGTCGACAGACGGCACGTTTTCTTTTGCACAAGGATAGCCTTTGGGCCATCCAGAAAAAGTGCCGACAATTATTAATAAGTACCTTACGCTTTGGACTGGGACTACCATTGCCGGTTCAGTCCATTACCACCACATAAATTCAGGCCTCGGCCCATCTCAGTGTGTTGCAATTCCCTCTTCGTTGTAGGGCAAACACTGATATCTTGACATATATCACAAAAAACACAAAAATATTTTACCTTACGCAGAAGATAAGGGTGCCACCAAAAGCGCAGCTTCTTCAGCATTGACACATAACTTTCCTGTAGGTAACATCAGTCTCCTAGGTTCTCCTTGTCATCATACTCAGCACCTGTCTCTTGCCACTTACACTTGTCTTCCTTCAGCGCCGCCTCCTGGAGGTCGCGCACCACATCAACTGTTACTGCAGGGAGAAAGTCAATTAACTGATCCCGTTTAACAACATATTTTCCTTCAGCATCCATTTATTAGCCTGCTACTTTTTTCAGCACCATTAATAAATAGTAACACTCTGACCTTCAGATAACTCTAGTGCCCCGCACCTGGCCAGCAGTTCTGCAGCTTGATCGGAGGGTTTCATAACATCATTTATGGACCAAAGCATTGGGATTTCAGAATTTGGGTTTCCGCGATATCTTCTATGGCCTCTTGTTTACAAGTATACTACGGCACGTTAACAAAAGCAGTCGGGTTTACCTCGAATGTTACCGGAGTCACGGATGTACACAGACCCCCGTCTGCAGGACCCTCGGACCACAATGAGTCCGGCAGCGAGCTCAACAGCTGTGCGGCGTCCTCATGGTCCGAGAGTTCTCTGCCATGGAATCGCGCTAAAGTCACATGCTCCAACACCCCTCCGTCCACCATGGTACCTTGAATACAAAAACATTCAGTACTGGGAGAGTACAACACATTGGGTATTTGATCTTGTTGCCAATCATTTGCCAATTGGCATTTTCTCACCATGGGTCCCAGTTCTCTGGCTTCATGACCTAATGCTAGTGCAAGCGATATGTGTGGAAAAGATGTCAAGTTCATCATAAACCACTCACTCTGCTCTGGCGCCAAGGTGGACGCAGCCGCCACACCTTGTTTTCCTATGTAAATTCCTGTACTGTTTAGCCTCCAATTTTCTCCCTGTATCGACTCAAAAGCTTCCCTATAAACCAAATCATCATTTTTATCATAAAACAGTGTGAGATGGAGAGGATCAATTGGAGGACGATAGGGGGCGAGAGAGTCGATCCAGGACTTCCACCGCAGGAAGGCCGAGTAAACTCCGCCTCCCTCCTTCGTTTCAGGTTTTAGTCGGGCCCAATATATGTCAGCAGTTGCTTCCGGAAGTTCATGTTGTATCATGTTCCATCCGGAGGATAACTTCTGTCCACAGTTCATCATGGTCCCATCGGGGAACCGTATCGTCAGTCCATCCGGGCTACAAAGGATGGTAGCCATGGTCTTGATAAGCAGATCTCTGCCCATCAGGTTCACTGGAGCCCCTCTTTTCATGAAGACAAACTGATGTTCATGTGTCTGTCCAGCAATTTCAGTCTTTAATGGTGTCGTAATCGGCAGACTCATGGGCACCCCTGCACAGCTCATTCAGGTGGTTGTCTTCCCTTAGCGGGGTTCAGAGGCTCTGTCTTTCCTCCGTCCCCCGGCTCCGGGCTCATTGGGCATTCGGACCAGTCCTCATTGCAGTAGTACTGGCGAGATGGTTCTTGTTGCTGTGGAGCCTGCTGCGGATGCTGTTGCCGGGCCGCGCCCACCTCTCCCTCATGAAGCTTTGTAGCCTCCTCTTTGAGGTGTGGCCTCTCCGGGTTCCACTGGAGGTCATTGTTGAATCATTGGGTAAACAGTACATTGGCAATCCAGGTGTCCATACTGACCACAATTGAAGCACGCTTGGTCCGTTGGAGGTCGGCAAGGGCTTCCCCTGCCTCCGTTGGTGTCCTCTGTCACGACTCCCGCCTCGTCTCCTCGTTGACCCCTGCGCCATCCACATCTGTTTTTCTGCTTCCATTTTTATTTATTTATTTATTTTTTTTTTAATGGCCACTTTACGGGCCTGGGCCAATTGTAGCTTCAAAAGTTGTTCCTGCATGTCCTTTACCTCATCTGATGATTTGTGTTTTCTGTCGACAAAAATTTCAAATGGTGTGACACATGACAATTAAAAAAGCTATCTCCCCCTTTCATGAGGTCAGGGTCTTTAATAAGTTCAGTCCTAACTTCAACCGGCAAGGTCTCAAGTAAAGCTATTCTATAAATAACATTTGCCTCTCTTAAACGGGAGGGATGTGATCCTCTCTTATCTGTCCAAATACTTATGCAATGTTCGAAGTGAGAACTGGGATCCATGAGAGGTTTGAAGTCCGGAAGCTTCGGCACCGTTGGGGAAGAGGACGGGAACATGTCACACAGCAAATACTATAGGAGCAAAAGGGGCAAATAAAATTTCAGGTTCGACATTATTCAGACCCGACCGTGTCAAAATATCATCCGATTGGTGAACCGAAATGCAACAGGCGCGTATCAATCTCACTATGCCACCACACGCCAGGCTCATGTTGTCCGTCAACTTTTCAGCCCCTGGATCCAAATTACACCAACAGCAGCCGGTCCGGGCAGCCGTTTCTGTAAAAACTAAAAAATTTTTAAAGACAATTTTTGTACATTTACCCACCTTTTTGAATGCGGGCTCGTGCGGAATTGATAGGAGATTTATTTCCCCTCTACAAATGGTCTGCCATTTGAGCCGCCCCTTGACCGGCAATGCCGGTTATAGTGACGTCACTGGGGCCGTTTTCGGAAAGGTCCGTAAATTGTATTTAGCGGGGGAATTTGTCGCTCTTATTTTTTCTTCGCTGAACAGCTGCCATGGCAGGGCACACCAGACAAATCTCATACATTTTTCTACTCAATTTTTCATTCTCTTCTATTTTCTTATTCAAGTCTCTTTTCTCTCTCCACCCTGCAGCATCCAACTTTTCCTTCCTCTTTGTTTCCCTTTCAGAATAACCTCTCTGTTACATGAAACAACTTACATTCCTTTTTTTTTTTTCCACTTTGCCCACACACTTCTTAATCCTGTTTGTTTCTTTTTCTGCCTTTCTCATTCAATCCACAAATCCGACCCATATAACATTCATTACCTCGACACTCGACTGTCCAATTCACAACCCCGAGTTTTGGTGGCACACTCATCTTGTTCTAAATCGGTTTTTGGGGGTCCCAAAATCCCCAACGTCTACCGAAACGTTACAATTTGAAACCGCGTCCGATTTCAAGTCAGTCTACGATGGGACAAGTAGGTACCTTGTTACCCTACTTCCAGGATTTTCTCTGATCCTGGTCTGTCAGGTACCTTGTTACCCTGACGTCAGGTCCTCCGTTACCCTGACTTTTAATTATGCAATTTTAACAACACGTCTTATTAACTATTGACAACAAAACAACTGTACCACAAGTCTCCCAAATTTCGCCATTTCCAATGTGCAGAATTCGTGATATAATCAAACAGGCTTCCGCTCACCTTTTTTATTTCGGTGCACCGGGGAGATTCGCAGTCCAACTGAATTCCTGCCCGCTCCTCTGTCTTTTTAACTAATGTCCTTTCAGGATCACGTCGGGCTCACCATTTAAAGGAACCTGCGTTTTAAAATCACCTTAACTTCCGTGGTTCCAAGCGTGTTCGTTTTCGTGAAAGAACTTCGTTCACAACTTCTTCTTCTTCTTCTTCTTTTCCTTTCGGCTTGTCCCGTTAGGGGTCGCCACAGCGCGTCATCCTTTTCCATGAGAGCCTACACCAACTGCCATCATGTCTTCCCTCACGACATCCATTAACCTTCTCTTTGGTCTTCCTCTAGCTCTCTTGCCTGGCAGCTCCATCCTCATCATCCTTCTACCAATATACTCACTCTCTCTCCTCTGGACGTGTCCAAACCATTGAAGTCTGCTCTCTCTAACTTTGTCTCCAAAACATCGAACCTTGGCTGTCCCTCTGATGAGCTCATTTCAAATTTTATCCAACCTGGTCACTCCGAGAGCGAACCTCAACATCTTCATTTCCGCCACCTCCAGCTCTGCTTCCTGTTTTCTCTTCAGTGCCACTGTCTCTAATCCATACATCATGGCTGGCCTCACCACTGTTTTATAAACTTTGCCCTTCATCCTAGCAGAGACTCTTCTGTCACATAACACACCTGACACCTTCCTCCACCCGTTCCAACCTGCTTGGACCCGTTTCTTCATTTCCTGACCACACTCACCATTGCTCTGGACGGTTGACCCCAAGTATTTAAAGTCCTCCACCCTTGCTATCTCTTCTCCCTGTAGCCTCAATCTCCCCCCACCATCCCTCTCATTCATGCACATATGTTCAGTTTTACTTCGGCTAATCTTCATTCCTCTGCTTTCCAGTGCATGCCTCCATCTTTCTAATTGTTCCTCCACCTGCTCCCTGCTTTCACTGCAGATCACAATGTCATCTGCAAACATCATGGTCCACGGGGATTCCAGTCTAACCTCATCTGTCAGCCTATCCATCACCACTGCAAAAAGGAAGGGGCTCAGGGCTGATCCCTGATGCAGTCCCACGTCCACCTTAAATTCTTCTGTCACACCGACAGCACACCTCACCGCTGTTCTGCTGCCCTCGTACATGTCCTGTATTATTCTAACATACTTCTCTGTCACTCCAGACTTCCGCATGCAGTACCACAGTTCCTCTCTGGGTACTCTGTCATAGGCTTTCTCTAGATCTACAAAGACACAATGTAGCTCCTTCTGACCTTCTCTGTACTTTTCCATCAACATCCTCAAGGCAAATAATGCATCTGTGGTACTCTTTCTAGGCATGAAACCATACTGTTGCTCGCAAATACTCACTTCTGTCCTGAGTCTAGCCTCCACTACTCTTTCCCATAACTTCATTGTGTGGCTCATCAACTTTATTCCTCTATAGTTGCCACAGCTCTGCACATCACCTTTGTTCTTAAAAATGGGCACCAGTACACTTTTCCTCCATTCCTCAGGCATCTTCTCACGCACTAGAATTCTATTGAACAAGCTGGTCAAAAACTCCACAGCCACCTCTCCTAGATGCTTCCATACCTCCACAGGAATGTCATCAGGACCAACTGCCTTTCCATTTTTCATTCTCTTTAATGCCTTTCTAACTTCCCCCTTACTAATCATTGCCACTTCCTGGTCCACCACACTTGCCTCTTCTACTCTCCCTTCTCTATCATTTTCCTCATTCATCAACTCCTCGAAGTATTCTTTCCATCTACCTAGCACACTGCTGGCGCCAGTCAACATATTTCCATCTCTATCCTTAATCACCCTAACCTGCTGCACATCCTTCCCATCTCTATCCCTCTGTCTGGCCAGCCTGTATAGATCCTTTTCTCCTTCTTTAGTGTCCAACCTGCCATACATGTCATCATATGCCTCTTGTTTGGCCTTTGCCACCTCTACCTTTGACCTGTGTCGCATCTCAATGTATTCCTTTCGCCTCTCCTCGGTCCTCTCAGTGTCCCACTTCTTCTTAGCTAACCGTTTTCCTTGTATGATTTCCTGTACTGTGAGGTTCCACCACCAAGTCTCCTTCGCTCCTTTCCTGCCAGAAGATACACCAAGTATTCTCCTGCCTGCTTCTCTGATCACCTTGGCTGCAGTGGTCCAGTCTTCTGGAAGCTCTTCCCGTCCACCGAGAGCCTGTATCACCTCTTCCCGAAAAGCTGCACAACACTCGTCCTGTCTCAGCTTCCACCACATGGTTCTCTTCTCTGCCTTTGTCTTCCTAATTTTCCTCCCCACCACCAGAGTCATCTTACACACCACCATCCTATGCTGTCTAGCCACACTCTCCCCTACCACTACCTTACAGTTGGTAACCTCCTTCAGATTACATCGTCTGCACAAGATGTAATCCACCTGTGTGCTTCTACCTCCGCTCTTGTAGGTCACCCTATGTTCGTGCCTCTTCTGGAAAAAAGTGTTCACTACAGCCATTTGCATCCTTGTTGCAAAGTCTACCACCATCTGTACCTCCAAGTTCCTTTCCTGGATACCGTACTTACCCATCACTTCTTCATCACCCTTATTACCTTCACCAACATGTCCATTACAATCTGCACCAATTATGACTCTCTCTCTGTCTGGGATGCTCAGAACTACATCATCTAGCTCCTTCCAGAATTTCTT
Source organism: Phyllopteryx taeniolatus (assembly GCF_024500385.1). Lineage (NCBI taxonomy): Eukaryota > Metazoa > Chordata > Actinopteri > Syngnathiformes > Syngnathidae > Phyllopteryx > Phyllopteryx taeniolatus. The sequence goes on from NW_026903195.1 coordinate 629,970, forward strand.
TTTCACCTCTAGGTCACATCCTACCTGTGGGGCATAGCCACTAATCACATTACACATAACACCCTCAATTTCAAATTTCGGCCTCATCACTTGATCTGATACTCTTTTCACCTCCAAGACATTCTCAGCCAACTCTTCTTTTAAAATAACCCCGACTCCATTTCTCTTCCCATCTACACCATGGTAAAATAATTTAAACCCTGCCCCTAAACTTCTAGCCTTACTGCCTTTCCACCTGGTCTCCTGGACACACAATATATCAACCTTTCTCCTAATCATCATGTCAACCAACTCCCGGGATTTTCCTGTCATAGTCCCAACATTCAAAGTCCCCACATTCAGTTCTAGGCTCTGTGTTTTCCTCTTCTCTTTCTGCCGAAGAACCCGCTTTCCACCTCTTCTTCTTCTTCTTCTTTGACTTCGACTTCGACCCACAGTAGCTGAATTTCCAACAGCGCCCTGCAGGTTGACGGCGCCGGTGGCGGACGTTGTTAACCCGGGCCACGACCGATCCGGTATGGAATTCTTTGGATGAACGCTCATATTTGTTTGGCAAGGTTTTAAGCCGGATGCCCTTCCTGACGCAACCCTCTGCATTTATCCGGGCTTGAGACCGGCCTACAGTTTGCACTGACTTGTGCCCCCCATAGGGCTGGAAAGAATGAATGGGACAATAAAAAATAGATTTAAAAGAATCTGCTAAAAGTAAACATGTTTCCCAGCAGGAAACCAAGTTGGTTGGACCGGGAGACTGGGTCCTAATTCGAAGCATCAAAAAGAAGCACTGGCATTCACCAAAGTGGGAAGGACCGTATCAAGTGTTATAGACAACACCAACAGCCCTAAAAATAGCAGAAAGAAATACGTGGGTTCATTTAACACACTGTAAAAGAGTCATTTCAGCTGAGTACTCAAATAGGGAAGGTGAGCTAAAGTCTGATAACGGAGCGGGAGCAGATGTGTAGATTCTGAAAACGCTTGCTGGTCAGTGAAGAAAAAAGACACCAACCCGTTTAGTGAGAACTCAGCAGAATGGCACACCCACGTTGGTTACGACATTTGATAAGTGGTTACGTAGCAACTTCGGCTACTATGGTGTTGGTTTTGTTTTTGTGGTACATGGGACGTCCCACCCTAAATGATACAACCCATTTTTTTGATAGAAAATCACCTACCAACTGGACCAATATGACAAACCCAATAATAAAAAATTTTGAATCATTAACTCGTGTCAAAAGGAGTACAGCTGATGATCAAAATTGTGGGCATGGCCTCCAAACGCGGCAAAAAGGTTTAATATTTTGTGCCCCCCAAAATCAAGCTCCTTTAATCATAATTCCATATGCGGCTCTCACAAATGACGCTCAAGAGAATGGGCAGAATTGGGGATTTAGATATGACTGGTATGCAACTATAGGCTTTAAATGGGAAGACCTTATTGGTGAAACAGGTTATGATTGGTCCAGTTGGTCAAAAAGAACAGCAAAAGAACATAGAAAGAAATTTAACTTAAGCAAAACGGTCCATAGTTTAATATTGAAATACGAATCAAATCACCCAATGTGTTTGACGGTGAGCTTGTGGGCATATACTGGCGGAAAAGATCCCCACTTCCAAGTAGCATTGTGTTATGGGAACCATGTTGAACCAGAAATGCCATTAGAAACTTCAAATAAAGGTGGATACATTTTAACGATTAACGAAATAACTACTGATGATTGGTTCCTTGTTGTCACAGGAGTTTCAGGACAAAATAATAATTGGTTACTATTGGTGGAACAAGCAGCAAATGTAACGAGAAAAGATTGTGTAGTTTGCATGGGTCCCAGGCCTTTGTTGCGCATAGTTCCGGCACAATTATCACAAGATTGTATTATTCCATTAATGAACGCTACTGTACCAACTAAGAGGTGTAAATCATGGGATCCTATATATCCCGTAACAGAAGCAGATAAACACAAACCAATGTTTTCTACTTTAGTAGCACCAAATAATTTCACTTGTATAAACATGATTAATAAAGGGAAAAAATTAGGACCACTGAACGACACACAGTGTAAAGTAATCTTAAAAGTCAAACCAAATTTTGTGCCAATATCACGGAGCGACATCTGGTGGTGGTGCGGAGATGATAGACTGTTTGATAGATTACCTAAAGATATATCTGGATTATGCGCTATTATTACTTTGATATTGCATGTGTCAGTATACCCTATTCCTGTTCAAGATTTAATGGAAAGGACACCAATGTTTTTGTCCAATCTAGAACATAGACAAAAAAGAGATTTGTCCTGGCAGGGGCAAAATAATCCAACATACATAGACGCCATAGGTGTTCCTCGTGGGGTGCCAAATCAATACAAATTGGCTGACCAAGTTGCAGGAGGATTTGAGTCTTTCATATGCTGGTGGTGTACGATTAATAAAAATGTTGATAGGATAAACTACATCCACTTCAATGTACAGAGATTAGGTAATTGGACTCAGAGTGGGTTGGAAGCTGTGCATGAGCAGCTCAAGGCTACCTCTTTAATGACATTCCAGAACCGCATAGCTGTCGACATGCTCCTCGCAAGAGAGGGAGGTGTTTGCGGTATGTTTGGAGAACAATGTTGTACATACATTCCAAACAATACTGCTTCGGATGGCAGCTTGACCAGAGCCATCGATGGTCTACGGACCCTAAATCACAAGATGAAGAACCACTCTGGGGTGGACACCTCTTTGTGGGACAGCTGGATGGACGTTTTTGGTAAATATAAAACCCTAATTTCACCAATATTGATATCAATTGCTGTTTTTGCAGCCATTCTGACAATATGTGGATGTTGTTGTATCCCATGCATTCGCGCATTAATCAGTAAATTAATCACCAGAGCCATAACCCCCATGGAGAATCGTATGGAGCTGATGTATCCATTACTGTATGATGATAATGATGATAATGATGATGATGATGATTATGATGATAATGATGATTTTGCTTTAACTGATTTGTTTCCTGATACAGATGATTATGATGTTTAAACTACAACATTCATATATGACAAGTTTACTCTGAGTGTAAATGTATTTGTTTCATAAAAATGATTCTACAGTTAAAAATCGAAATGAAGTGACTGTAAGATGATATGAGAATTTGTGCAAATACATGATAAACAGGAGGGAAATGTTAAATATATTATAGAAGTTATCATTTATTTGCTTAGCTTGCATTAGTATAATGGACAATTTTAGATGTTTCGCCTTCAAAAAGAAGACTCAGCATCATCCATGGAAGGGCGCCTGGACCAAGGACGTGATCGGATGTGGTCGGGTCGTGACAGGTGTTGGTCCAATATTATGTGTTGTGTCTTATTACTTAGAATACTATGTCTGGGAAAAACCCTCTTATAATCAAATATTTTGTGTTGTGTCTTATTACTTAGAACATTATGATTTGTAAATCCCTCCTATTTCAAATAAATGCAGGAGCGAGGGGGGGGGGGTTGTTTAGAGCGTGTTGAGAGACTGTGATCTGAACAATCTCCCATACGCCCTCCTCATGAGAAAAAGAAACCAGCGTCTTCATTCCTTTTGTGTCTATTATAATGTTGGGTAAGATAAATCTAACAGGTATCAATTGCTGTTTTTACAGCAATTTTGACCTTGTGTGGATGTTGTTGTATTCCTTGTCTGCGTTCTCTCATTAATAGATTGATAACAACAGCAGTCTCACCCATGGAGAAAGTATGCATTTTCATAAAAATGATCTTTCAGTCGAAAATCTAACTGGAGTGACTGAAATATGGTGATATGAGAATTTGAGTAAATATGTGATAAACAGGAGGGAAATGTCAGAATAAAAGTATATGTTATCTCATGTTTACTGTAATCCTATTTCAAAGCATGTATTTAGCAGTATAATGTTGATTGAGTATAATGTTGATTGTATCATGTAAATTGAAGTTGTCTGTGAGTCTGTTTACACGTTGCTGCTATGTGCACCCCCAACTTTATACCAGCAAAGCTGTGTAGCTGGGAACCGCCCTAAGAAAATAAAGAGAGAGGGATCGGCAGAGTGTGTTCAGAGCGGTAGGAGATTGTAACTGCGAACAACTCTAACCGTTCTCCTCGCGAGTATATAAACCATCTCTTGTCTTCCTTCCTTGATTATTGTTTATTAAATGTTCTAGGTTGTTTGAACCTGACAGGTGGTGTGTTAGATGACTCTGGTGGTGGGGAGGAAGATTGGGAAGACAAAGGCAGAGCAGAGAACCATGTGCTGGAAGCTGAGACAGGACGAGTGTTGTGCAGCTTTTTGGGAAGAGGTGAGACAGGCTCTCGGTGGACAGGAGGAGCTTCCAGAAGACTGGACCACTGCAGCCAAGGTGATCAGCGAGGCAGGCAGGAGAGTACTTGGTGTATCTTCTGGCAGGAAAGGAGAGAAGGAGACTTGGTGGTGGAACCTCACAGTACAGGAAATCATACAAGGAAAAAGGTTAGCTAAGAAGAAGTGGGACACTGAGAGGACCGAGGAGAGGCGAAAGAAATACATTGAGATGCGACACAGGGCAAAGGTAGAGGTGGCAAAGGCCAAACAAGAGGCATATGATGACATGTATGGCAGGTTGGACACTAAAGAAGGAGAAAAGGATCTATACAGGCTGGCCAGACAGAGGGATAGAGATGGGAAGGATGTGCAGCAGGTTAGGGTGATTAAGGATAGAGATGGAAATATGTTGACTGGTGCCAGCAGTGTGCTAGCTAGATGGAAAGAATACTTCGAGGAGTTGATGAATGAGGAAAATGATAGAGAAGGGAGAGTAGAAGAGGCAAGTGTGGTGGACCAGGAAGTGGCAATGATTAGTAAGGGCAAAGTTAGAAAGGCATTAAAGAGGATGAAAAATGGAAAGGCAGTTGGTGCTGATGACATTCCTGTGGAGGAATGGAAGCATGTAGAGCTGGCTGCGGAGTTTTTGACCAGCTTGTTCAATAGAATTCTAGCGCGTGAGAAGATGCCTTGGGAATGGAGAAAAAGTGTGCTGGTGCCCATTTTTAAGAACAAGGGTGATGTGCAGAGCTGTGGGAACTATAGAGGAATAAAGTTGATGAGCCACACAATAAAGTTATGGGAAAGAGTAGTGGAGGCTAGACTCAGGACAGAAGTGAGTATTTGCGAGCAACAGTATGGTTTCATGCCTAGAAAGAGTACCACAGATGCATTATTTGCCTTGAGGATGTTGATGGAAAAGTACAGAGAAGGTCAGAAGGAGCTACATTGTGTCTTTGTAGATCAAGAGAAAGCCTATGACAGAGTACCCAGAGAGGAACTGTGGTACTGCATGCGGAGGTCTGGAGTGGCAGAGAAGTATGTTAGAATAATTCAGGTACGAGGGCAGCAGAACAGCGGTGAGGTGTGCTGTAGGTGTGACAGACGAATTGAAGGTGGAGGTGGGACTGCATCAGAGATCAGCCCTGAGCCCCTTCCTGTTTGCAGTGGTGATGGATAGGCTGAAAGATGAGGTTAGACTGGAATCCCCGTGGACCATGATGTTTGCAGATGACATTGTGATCTGCAGTGAAAGCAGGGAGCAGGTGGAGGAACAGTTAGAAAGATGGAGGCATGCACTGGAAAGCACAGGAATGAAGATGAGCCAAAGTAAGACAGAATATATGTGCATGAATGAGAGGGGTGGTGTGGGAAGAATGAGGCTCCAGGGAGAAGAGATAGCAAGGGTGGAGGACTTTAAATACTTGGGGTCAACCGTCCAGAGCAATGGTGAGTGCGGTCAGGAAGTGAAGAAACGGGTCCTAGCAGGTTGGAACGGGTGGAGGAAGGTGTCAGGTGTGTTATGTGACAGAAGAGTCTCTACTAGGATGAAGGGAAAAGTTTATAAAACAGTAGTAAGGGTAGCCATGATGTACGGATTAGAGACAGTGGCACTGAAGAGACAACAGGAAGCAAAGCTGGAGATGGCGGAGATGAAAATGTTGAGGTTCGCTCTCGGAGTGACCAGGTTGGATAAAATTAGAAATGAGCTCATCAGAGGGACAGCCAAGGTTCGATGTTTTGGAGACAAAGTTAGAGATAGCAGACTTCGATGGTTTGGACACGTCCAGAGGAAAGAGTGAGTACATTGGTAGAAGCATGATGAGGATGGAGCTGCCAGGCAAGAGAGCTAGAGGAAGGCCAAAGAGAAGGTTGATGGATGTCGTGAGGGAAGACATGAGGGCAGTTGGTGTTCGAGAGGAGGATGCAGGAGATAGGCTTACATGGAAAAGGATGACGCACTGTGTCGACCCCTAAAGGGACAAGCCGAAAGGAAAAGAAGAAGAAGATACATAACACCCTCAATTTCAAGTTTCAAGTTTTCTCGTCACTCGATCTGATACTCTTTTCAACTCCAAGACATTCTTAGCTAACTCTTCCTTTAATATAGCCCCTACTCCATTTCTCTTCTTATCAACACCATCGTAAAATAATTTAAACCCAGACCAGATAGATAGATAGATAGATAGATAGATAGATAGATAGATAGATAGATAGATAGATAGATAGATAGATAGATAGATAGATAGATAGATAGATAGATAGATAGATAGATAGATAGATAGATAGATCGATCGATAGATAGAGTGGGTACTGAAAGTATATATACTCCCTTAAAATGTTCACTCTGTTACATTGCAGCCACAGTGGTCTCCATAATCCTTAGATGGAAGACGTTTGAGACGATCAGAACCCTTCCGAGAGCTGGCCGTCCGGCCAAATTGAGCAATCAGAATCAGAATCAGAATCAGAATCATCTTTATTTGCCAAGTATGTCCAAAACACACAAGGAATTTGTATCCGGTAGTTGGAGCCGCTCTAGTACAACAGACAGTCAATTTACAGAACACTTTGGAGACATAAAGACATTGACAAAAAACAATTGTGCAAAAAGATGCAGAGTCCTCTAGCACTTATAGCAGTTCGAATGACTAATATTGCAATAGTCCGGTGCAATAACCATTGTGGAAAGGGCGCAAAGACTTCAACGATTGTATGCGGTTTAAAGTGACGAGTAGTGCGATAATCTGGGACAATGTTGGTTGTGCAAATGTTACAGATACTCCTAAATCAGTGTGCAAATGGAGCAGATGCTACTCTGGCATAAGTGGCCAGTATATGCAAATAGTGCAGCATGGCGAGACAACTACAGTGAGTGCACGAGTAATACATAATTGACCCACAGAAATGTGACAACGAACTCAAGTCAAAAAATTGCCAGCTTGTTGTAATGGAATTATAGGTTAGGTGTTTAAGAAGTTGATCGCAAGAGGGAAGAAGCTGTTGGAATGTCTACTAGTTCTAGTTTGCATTGATCGGTAGCGCCTACCTGAGGAAAGGAGCTGGAAGAGCTGGTGACCGGGGTCCGAGAGGATTTTGCACGCCCTTGTCTTAGTTCTGGCAGCGTGCAAGTCCTCAATGGTGGGTAGAGGGGTACCGACAATCCTTTCAGCAGTTTTGATTGTCCGTTGCAGTCGGAGTTTGTCCTTTTTTGTAGCAGCACCAAACCAGACTGTGATGGAAGAACACAGGACTGATTCGATGACCGCTGTGTAGAACTGTCTCAGCAGCTCCGGTGGCAGGCCGTGCTTTCTCAGAAGCCGCAGGAAGTACATCCTCTGCTTGGCCTTTTTGAGTTGATGTTGGTCGCCCACTTCAGGTCCTGAGAGATTGTAATTCCCAGGAACTTGAAGGTCTCGACGGTTGACACAAGGCAGCTGGACAATGTGAGGGGCAGCTGTGGCGAAGGATGCCTCCTGAAGTCCACGATCATCTCTACAGTCTTGAGCGTGTTCAGCTCCAGGTTGTGTCGGCCGCACCACAGCTCCAGCCGCTCCGCTTCCTGTCGATATGCAGACTCGTCACCGTCCTTGATGAGGCCGATGACAGTGCAGTCATCTGCAAACTTCAGGAGTTTGACAGTCGGGTTCGCTGAGGTGCAGTCGTTCGTGAAGAGAGAAGAGCAGCGGAGACAGGACACAACCTTGGGGCGCCCCAGTGCTGATGCTGCATGTGGATGAGGTGGCCTCCCCCAGCCTGACCTGCTGTGTCCTGCCCGTCAGAAAGCTGTAAATCCACTGGCAGATGGCAGGTGAGACGCTGAGCTGGAGAAGCTTGGATGAAAGGAGTTTAGGAATGATGGTGTTGAACGCTGAGCTGAAGTCCACGAACAGGATCCTCGCGTAGGTCCCTGCACTGTCGAGGTGTTCTAGGATGAAGTGCAGTCCCATGTTGACTGCATCATCCGCAGACCTGTTCGCTTGGTAGGCAAACTGCAGGGGGTCCAGCAGGGGACCTGTGACACTCTTGAGGTGGTCCAGCAAGAGACGTTCAAAGGACTTCATGACCACAGATGTCAAAGCGACAGGCCTGTAGTCATTCAGACCCGAGATTGCGGGTTTCTTGGGGACTGGAATGATGGTGGAGCATTTGAAACAGGATGGAACTTCGCGCATTTCCAGAGCTCTATTGAAGATCTAAGTGAAGACTGGAGCGAGCTGGTCCGCGCAGACTTTGAGGCAGGATGGGGACACATGGTCTGGGCCTGCCGCTTTGTTAATCTTCTGTTGTTTGAAGATGCGTCTCACATCCTGTTCATGGATGGTTAACGCATAAGTCAGAGGTGTGATTGTGCTCGCGGGTGCGGCCGGGTGGGTGTGTGGTGTGAAAGTGTCCTTTTCAAATCTGCAGTAGAAGGTATTCAAGTCGTTGGCTAGTGTGCTATTGTTCTCAGCTTGGGGGGATCGTCGCTTGTAATTAGTCAGCGATTGGAATGCATGCCAGAGTGATTTAGAGTCGTTTTCGCTAAAGTGTTTTTCCAACTTTGCTGCATGGTTCCTCTTTGCAATGTTAATTTCTTTAGTCAGCTGGTTTCTAGCTCGATTATACAGGGCCCTGTCCCCGCTCTGCTATGCGTCCTCCTTAGCTTGGCGAAGCTGCTTAAGTTTAGCAGTGAACCACGGCTTATTGTTGTTGTATGTGCGAAATGATTTTGTTGGTACACAGACCTCTTCACAGAAACTGATATAGGATGTGACAGTGTCCATATATTCATCCAGGCTGCCAGCTGAATTTTCAAAGACAGTCTGTGCAGTCTAAACAGCTTTGAAGTTCTATCTTGGCTTCATTGGTCCACTTTTTGACTGTTTTCACTGTAGGCTTCGCACATTTAAGTTATTGCCTGTACGTCGGTATTAAGTGAATTAAGCAGTGATCAGACGAGCCCAGGGCTGCACGAGGTATAGCACGGTATGCGTTTTTTACCGTAGTCTAGCAGTGGTCTAAAGTATTATTTTCCCTGGTAGGACAGTCGATGTGCTGCTTGTATTTAGGGAGTTCGTGGTTGAGTTTAGCTTTGTTAAAGTCCCCGAGAATAATGAGGGGTGAGTCCGGGTGTTTTTTTTTCAATTTCGTTGACTTGTTCGGCAAGCGTTAGCAATGCGGCGTTCGTGTTAGCTTGAGGCGTTATATAGACTCCAGCCAGTATGAATGATGCGAACTCACGTGGCGAGTAGAATGGTTTACAGTTTAAGAATAGCGACTCCAAATGCGGGCTGCAGTGTGTGCTGAGCACCGTGACATCCGTACACCATTTTTCGTTGATATAGAGGCATATCCCGCCGCCCTTTGTTTTCCCCGATGATTCCATGTTGCGGTCCGCTCGATGAATGTGGAAGCCGGAAGCATGACGCCGCCATCGGGTACAGCGTCGCAAAGCCAGGTCTCCGTGAAGCACATGGCCGCGGAACGTCCGAAGTCTTTACTGGTCTTAAACAGAAGATGAAGCTCGTCCATTTTGTTGGGTAGGGAGCGTACATTTGCGAGGTGGATCGACGGGAACGCCAATCTGTGTCCTCTCTTGCGGAGTTTCACCTGAATGCCGGCTCGCTTCCCTCTGTGGCGCCGCTTCCGTCTCCATGCGCCGAAAACCGCGGACGCCGCTCCGGTGAGTAACTCGGGGAAAAAACTGAGCGGATATTCGAAAGTTGGTGACAGAAAGTCCGGAGTAGCCTCCTTGATGGTTAGCAGGTCTCCCCTTGTGTAAGTGAGTCGTGTAAGGTCTCCAAAGACGGACGAAAAACACAAAAACAAAGACAATACTAGAGAGCGTGTTACCGAGGCGACCACACTAGTAGGCGCCATCTTGGGCAGATCGCTGCAGCAGTTTGGGGGAGAAGAGCCTTGGTGAGAGAGGTAAAGAAGAATGCAAAGATCACTGTGGCTGAGCTTTAGAAATGCAGTCGGGAGATGGGAGAAAGTTCGAGAAAGTCATCCATCACTGCAGCCCTCCACCAGTCGGGGCATTATGGCAGAGTGGCCCGACGGAAGCCTCTCCTCAGTGCAAGACATATGAAAGCCTGCATGGAGTTTGCTAAAAATACCTGAAGGACTCCAAGATGGTGAGATATAAAATTCTTTGGTCTGATGAGACCAAGACATAACTTTTTGGCCGTAATTCTAAGCAGTATGTGTGGAGAAAACCAGGCACTGCTCATCACTTGTCCAATTCAGTCCCAACAGTGAAGCATGGTGGTGCCAGCATCATGCTGGGGGGGTATTTTTCAGCTGCAGGGACAGGACGACTGGTTGCAATCGAAAGAAAGATGAATGTACAGTGCAAGTGCAAGGATATCCTGGACGAAAACCTTCTCCAGAGTGCTCAGGACCTCAGACTGGGCCGAAGGTGCACCTTCCATCAAGACAATGACCCGAAGCACACAGCTAAAATAACGAAGTGGCTTCAGAACAACTCCGTGACTGTTTTTGAATGACCCAGCCAGAGCCCTGACTTAAACCCAATTGAGCATCTCTGGAGAGACCTGAAAATCTTTATTTTCCCCGCCAACATTTTTATTTCCTGAATAAGTAACTGAGGAATGTTTATAAATTCTGTAGGTGCGTTATTAGATGTTTTTAGGCGAAGCGTACCTCCTTACCAACATATTGTTTTAAATTCCTGTTATTTAATTGTTACAGAATTAGAAATTATTAACATGCTTGTCAAACACTGCACCCCACTAAATATTAGCAATTTCCTCCTAAGCTTTCGTCCATTCACTGTCCACTTGAGGAGACAGCTTCTCTTCTCCTTCATCCGATGTGTTGAGCCTGCTTAGATTAGAAAAACTCCCAAAAATTATATAAATATAATGAAATTGAATATTGAAACTTGACAAGTGTCCGCCGCCGACGTGCGCCCGGCAGCACGCCCAACTCGGCCACCCGTGATGGATCCGCCGCCACAGGCAAGGCGGGCGGTCTGCAATGCATGGCGTCTGCTTCGGACTCATGGCTGGCGTCCGAACCGTCGTGTATTAGTCGATCTGTCAACAAAAACTTTACAAAATGATCAGAGGCAGGCCTCAAATTATTCCCAAATATGGAATAAGACCTCCGGGACTTACCTTCAGGAGAGCACTCAATTTGGTCAAGCCTTCAATTTTGGAATTGATCCAGGCACCCCTGTTCCAAGGCCATTAGTAGTTTGGCCAGTTGTATTGTCTAATCTGGCTGCCGGTAATTTTGGCGGTGTATTCTTATATCATGCACCAGAAATCATGCAACCAATTCGGTTGTTGACACGTTCAATACAGTCGCCGTACTGGTGGCATGTTTCCAGAGCCGTGTTGAAGTTAACACAAGGGGCTTCTTGGTTCCAGAAAGCTGGGTGTCAAGACAACGCACCCGTGCGTGTGCAGGTGACTACCCGGGTGTGCGTAGAGGGGGTCTGGTTTGGTGGCCTCAGTATTGCATCTATGCTTTTTTGCAGATAATGTGGTTCTGTTGGCTTCGCCAACTCTCACTGGAGCGGTTCGCAGCCGAGTGCGAAGCAGCTGGGATGAAAATCAGCACCTCCAAATCTGAGACCATGGTCCTCAGTCGGAAAAGGGTAGAGTGTCCTCTCCAGGTCGGGGATGAGATCCCGCCCCAAGTGGAGGAGTTCAAGTATCTCGGGGTCTTGTTCATGAGTGAGGGAAGAATTTAAGAAGAAGAATCATCTTTTATAGTCATGAACATGCATGCATGCACACAAAATTTGTTCTCTGCATTTAACCCATCACAGTGAACACATACACATTAGTGGAACACACTGGAGCAGGGGGCAGCTGAAGCACCCGGGTAGCATTTCTGGGTATCGGTGTCTTGCTCAAGGACACCACAGCCGTGAGTCTGGGGGATGTTGACGGATGGTCCAGTCGGGGTCTTGAACCTAGGTCCCCCACGGTGGCAGGTGATGATCTTAACCATTGGGCCACGGCTGCCCGGCTGCTGAACAGGAGATCGACAGGCGGATCGGTGCAGCGTCTCCAGTGATGCAGAGTATCGGTCCGGTTGATCTACATTCCTACCCTCATACCCTATGGTCACGAGCTGTGGGTCATGACAGAAAGAACAAGATCCTGGATACAATCGGCCGAAATGAGTTTCTGCCGCAGGGTGTCAGGACTCTCCCTTAGAAGTAGGGTGAGAAGCTTGGTCATTTGGGAGGGGCTCAGAGTAGAGCCACTGCTCCTCCACATCGAGAGGAGCCAGATGATGTGGCTCGGGCATCTGATTAGGATGCCTGCTGAACGTCTCCTTGGTGAGGTGTTCCGGGCATGTGAGACCCCGGGGACAACGCAGGACATGCTGGAAAGACTACGTCTCCCGGTTGACCTGGGAACGCCTCAGGATCCCCCCCAGAAGAGGTGGATGAAGTGGCTGGAGAGAGGGAAGTCTGGGCTTCCCTGCTAAACCTACTGCCCCTGTAACCCGATCTCATATAAGCGGAAGAAAATGGATGGATGGATGGAATTTATTATTGCAAAAAAGGCAGCTGTGGTGAAGGATGCCTCCTGAAGTCCACAATCATCTCTACAGTCTTGAGCGTGTTCAGCTCCAGGTTGTTTCGCCCGCACCAGAGCTCCAGCCGTTCCACTTCCTGTTGATATGCCAACTCGTCACCGTCTTTGATGAGACGATAACTGTGGTGTCGTCTGCAAACTTCAGGAGTTTGACAGCCGGGTGCGTTGAGGTGCAGTCGTTCTTGTAGAGAGCGTAGAGAAGACGAACCCTTGGGGCGTCTCGGTGCTGGTGGTGCGTGTGGCATCAGATGGCAGGCGAGACGCTGAGCTAGAGAAGCTTGGAGGAGAGGAGTTCGGGGATTATGGTGTTGAACACAGAGCTGAAGTCCACAAACAGGATCCCCACGCCATCAAGGTGTTCTAGGGTGAAGTGCGGTCCCATGTTAACTCTGTCATCCACAGACCTGTTTGCTCAGTAGGCAAACTGCAGGGGGTCCAGCACGTTGCGTCCAAATGCCTTCATGACCACAAATGTCAGGGTGTCAGGCCTGTTGTCATTCAGACCACAAATGGAGTGTTTCTTGGGGACTGTGATGATGGTGGAGCATTTAAAACAGGAAGGAACTTCACACAGTTCCAGAGATCTATTGAAGATCTGCAAAAAGACTGGAGCGAGCTGGTCCGCGCAGACTTTGAGGATGGGGATCCAAGGTCTGGGAGTGCCGCTTTGTTGATCTTTTGTTGTTTGAAGCTGCGTCTCACATCCTGTTCATGGATGGTCAATGCAGAAGTCAGAGGTGCCATGGTGGTCAGTAGTACAGCTGGGTGGATGTGGGGTATGAAAGTGTCCTTTTAAAATCTGCAGTAGAAGGTGTTCAAGTCGTCACCTAGTCCTCTTTCGTTCTCTGCTTGGGGGGATGGTTGCTTGGAGTTGGTTAGCGATTTTAGTCCTCGCCAGACTGACAGTCGTTGGCAGAAAACTGTTTTTCCAGTTTTTCTGCATAATTTCTCTTTGCGATGTAAATTTGTTTTGTCAGCTGATTTCTAGCGTGATTTTGACAGTGCTATGTCCCCACTTCAATTGGCGTCCACTTTAGCCTGGTGAAGTTGCTTAAGTTTCACAATGAACCACAGCTTTCTGTTATTGAACGTGCGAAATGTCTTTGTTGGTACACACACATCTTCACAGAAACTGATATAGGATGTGACAGTGTCTGTATAGACATCCAGGCTGCCAGTTGACGCAGTCTCAACAGCTTTAAAGTTATATCTTTGCTTCATTGGTCCACTTCTTCAATCTTTTCAACATAGGCTTCGCACATTTAAGTTTTTTGTGTATGTTGGTATTAAGTGAATTAAGCAGGGATCCATGCGCCATAGATCACAGCCAATCCACCGGTTAGTAATTCCGAGAAGAAAATTGTAAAAGTTGTTGAAAGTCCGGAGTAGACTCCCTTATGTTTAGCAAGTCTTCCTTGTGTAAGTAAGTCACGTAACGTCTCCAAACACAAGCGAAAACCACAAAAACATAGACAGTTAGATGCGGTGTATAAAAATTGTGTTTTAAAGATCAGAAATAGTCTTAACTCATGTTTCATCGCCAACTCCATCTTTTAGTCCCTTTGTGTGATGTCATGATCCATTTTGTAATTACAGTCTTCTCAGAGGGTCTTTATGACTGTGACACCTTATAATTGTTTAATTGACTTCTATTACCACATATACATAACAACATGTTGGATAGCTACTTTTGAAACCAAAAAGTCTAGGACAGGAGTCTGTTCAAGTATTGCAATAGCACAGCAATTTAATACATTCTGGACATGTTGGTTCAAATTTTAGCAGGGATTGTACATGTTGACACACAATTTGCTTTCACTGGTCATATTACCGTAATTTCTCATGTATAATGCGCACCTGTGTACAGTATAATATGCACCCCCAAACTTGACCTCAAATGTCTGGAAAACCCTTCTACCTATTGATAGAAATTCCTGGCTGCACGCTTATACAACACTGCATACACTTTTGTTTGATACATCCCATGACAGATACGCATAAACATATAATTGCATTACACTTAGTCACACCGACACAACAAACGCACAACATATCAACATAGGGTGCGTTGGGAAGTTCACTCCTGGTGCCCTCTCCGGTCCCCGGAACCTTCGGTAACTCTGAGCACTGGTAGTGTGTGTGCCACTCGATACAAGTAAAACTGACACATTCAATATGGCGGATGTGCCGACGCATCCCTAGCCATAGCCAACACCTTAATTAGTAAAGTTAGAGAAAGTGGAGCACACTCTGTCTCTGGGTGGCGCATCTCGGGGCGTGTTTGGAGCATCGGACTGATTTTCCAAACGGACCTCATATACAGGCGAAGCTTGGATTGGCCCGAGAATGCATGACGTTATGACGGGAAGCAGTTTTGGCCACAAAACATGCATGCAGATAAGAGGTTTTGTGCTCTCTTTTCCATGGGCGTTATTCTGAACCAAGTGGAGGAGAGCCCAGCGCTGAACCTTTTCCAACCTTATTCTTTGACTTTGTATTTTCGAATAAATTGTCAAACAAAGTCTTACCTCGACCAGAATAAAAGAACCGGCCAATAGAGTTTTGTATGGCCGGCAGATTATACCCGGGCTGCGACTTTTCCTTGTTCTCTTTTCCTAACCTCTAACAAATGGTGCCATGACCTGGATTCTGAAGAGGTACATCGCCAGGGAGGCGAGCTGAGACATCCGAAAACTGCAGCAAAATAAAGGCAAGCAGAAAGCTTTTTTCTAAATTTCTGCCGGATAGTCTCGCCTTACTCTCTCCCGGTGCTGTTTAAATTTAAGTGGCACAAACTAAATTACAAATAAAGGTACGGCAACCCAGCGTCTTCCAGCCTAAACAGGTTTCAAACCCTTAGATTCAGCCGGCGGGCAAATCTTTAAAACTTGGCTAATTCTAAAAGGTTGAAATTCCCAAACTCCACGACAACGGAAATTAAAAATTATCTGGATGGATTTGTATCCCGATGGAGCTGTGAGGTGAAGAAGAAGATTGGTCATGGATATGGTTTTAGGTTGAAAAGACTGTGCACAAAATGGTTTATAGTGAGCCCACTGCGTGAAAACATGCAACACTTTTTAGTTTATCACGGCGGAATGAGGTCCTGTGAGAGATACAATTAGGCTACCTCACGTAATAAAATATTTGCGGTGAATTTCAGGGGTCTTAAAAGCAGAAAAAAACGGTTTTAATCCGAAGACTACGAGAATATAATTAAGTAATTGTTTTAAAAATGCACCCGAAAAATCTTTTGAAGGTGATAGACAAAAAAATAACTAATTAGGTCCTTACAGAAGTCAAAACCAAGTGAACATATAGGGGGATCTGTAAATTAGTGACCAATTTAGATTATAACAGTGGGCTCCGTTTGAGTAAACGCGATAGAAAACAGATTGTCTGTGTGTTTGTATTGTGACAAAATGGCAGAATACAATGGGGAAGTGAAACGCAAAATGGCTGCCGCCGCAAATAGGTTTGAGGGTACTTGGGGCGACGTTATATGCAAGCTTGCAACAAAAAGAATCAAAGAATGCCCGTCAAACAAGGTTGCAACCGAAATATTTGATTTGAACAAATGGGCAAATACAAACATGTTTGATGGAGGTCTTGGTCCATATTCGGCCCCGGCTCCCACCAAACAACAACTGTTAATCATTTTATAAAGACAAAAAGTAAAATATTTTTTCTTTTCATTTTCAAATCCACCGTGGTTTGACTTTCAAGTAAACCTCAAAATTACTGTTTGGACATGCCGATGAAAGTGCCATTTTAATAACAGGATATACACCCATCAGTTTCTTGTAAATAAGTGCTGTCCAACTAATCTTTGTGCCCGAGAATTTGCCCCATGAGTTACAGCCAGCAGCTGTGCAGAAAATCTTCAACAGATGTCTTCTTCTTTTCCTTTCGGCTTGTCCCGTTAGGGGTCGCCACAGCGCGTCATCCTTTTCCATGAGAGCCTATCTCCTGCATCCTCCTCTCGAACACCAACTGCCATCATGTCTTCCCTCACGACATCCATCAACCTTCTCTTTGGTCTTCCTCTAGCTCTCTTGCCTGGCAGCTCCATCGTCATCATCCTTCTACCAATATACTCACTCTCTCTCCTCTGGACGTGTCCAAACCATTGAAGTCTGCTCTCTCTAACTTTGTCTCCAAAACATCGAACCTTGGCTGTCCCTCTGATGAGCTCATTTCTAATTTTATCCAACCTGGTCACTCCGAGAGCGAAACTCAACATCTTCATTTCCGCCACCTCCAGCTCTGCTTCCTGTTTTCTCTTCAGTGCCACTGTCTCTAATCCATACATCATGGCTGGCCTCACCACTGTTTTATAAACTTTGCCCTTCATCCTAGCAGAGACTCTTCTGTCACATAACACACCTGACACCTTCCTCCACCCGTTCCAACCTGCTTGGACCCGTTTCTTCACTTCCTGACCACACTCACCATTGCTCTGGACGGTTGACCCCAAGTATTTAAAGTCCTCTACCTTTGCCATCTCTTCTCCCTGTAGCCTCATTCTTCCCCCACCACCCCTCTCATTCATGCACATATATTCTGTTTTACTTCGGCTAATCTTCATTCCTCTTCTTTCCAGTGCATGCCTCCATCTTTCTAACTGTTCCTCCAGCTGCTCCCTGCTTTCACTGCAGATCACAATGTCATCTGCAAACATCATGGTCCACGGGGATTCCAGTCTAACCTCATCTGTCAGCCTATCCATCACCACTGCAAAAAGGAAGGGGCTCAGGGCTGATCCCTGATGCAGTCCCACGTCCACCTTAAATTCTTCTGTCACACCGACAGCACACCTCACCGCTGTTCTGCTGCCCTCGTACATGTCCTGTATTATTCTAACATACTTCTCTGCCACTCCAGACTTCCGCATGCAGTACCACAGTTCCTCTCTGGGTACTCTGTCATAGGCTTTCTCTAGATCTACAAAGACACAATGTAGCTCCTTCTGACCTTCTCTGTACTTTTCCATCAACATCCTCAAGGCAAATAATGCATCTGTGGTACTCTTTCTAGGCATGAAACCATACTGTTGCTCGCAAATACTCACTTCTGTCCTGAGTCTAGCCTCCACTACTCTTTCCCATAACTTCATTGTGTGGCTCATCAACTTTATTCCTCTATAGTTGCCACAGCTCTGCACATCACCTTTGTTCTTAAAAATGGGCACCAGTACACTTTTCCTCCATTCCTCAGGCATCTTCTCACGCACTAGAATTCTATTGAACAAGCTGGTCAAAACCTCCACAGCCACCTCTCCTAGATGCTTCCATACCTCCACAGGAATGTCATCAGGACCAACTGCCTTTCCATTTTTCATTCTCTTTAATGCCTTTCTAACTTCCCCCTTACTAATCATTGCCACTTCCTGGTCCACCACACTTGCCTCTTCTACTCTCCCTTCTCTATCATTTTCCTCATTCATCAACTCCTCGAAGTATTCTTTCCATCTAGCTAGCACACTGCTGGCACCAGTCAACATATTTCCATCTCTATCCTTAATCACCCTAACCTGCTGCACATCCTTCCCATCTCTATCCCTCTGTCTGGCCAGCCTGTATAGATCCTTTTCTCCTTCTTTAGTGTCCAACCTGCCATACATGTCATCATATGCCTCTTGTTTTGCCTTTGCCACCTCTACCTTTGCCCTGTGTCGCATCTGAATGTATTCCTTTCGCCTCTCCTCGGTCCTCTCAGTGTCCCACTTCTTCTTAGCTAACCGTTTTCCTTGTATGATTTCCTGTACTGTGAGGTTCCACCACCAAGTCTCCTTCTCTCCTTTCCTGCCAGAAGATACACCAAGTACTCTCCTGCCTGCTTCTCTGATCACCTTGGCTGCAGTGGTCCAGTCTTCTGGAAGCTCTTCCCGTCCACCGAGAGCCTGTATCACCTCTTCCCGAAAAGCTGCACAACACTCGTCCTGTCTCAGCTTCCACCACATGGTTCTCTTCTCTGCCTTTGTCTTCCTAATTTTCCTCCCCACCACCAGAGTCATCTTACACACCACCATCCTATGCTGTCTAGCCACACTCTCCCCTACCACTACCTTACAGTTGGTAACCTCCTTCAGATTACATCGTCTGCACAAGATGTAATCCACCTGTGTGCTTCTACCTCCGCTCTTGTAGGTCACCCTATGTTCGTGCCTCTTCTGGAAAAAAGTGTTCACTACAGCCATTTGCATCCTTGTTGCAAAGTCTACCACCATCTGTCCCTCCAAGTTCCTTTCCTGGATACCGTACTTACCCATCACGTCTTCATCACCCTTATTACCTTCACCAACATGTCCATTACAATCTGCACCAATTACGACTCTCTCTCTGTCTGGGATGCTCAGAACTACATCATCTAGCTCCTTCCAGAATTTCTCTTTCACCTCTAGGTCACATCCTACCTGTGGGGCATAGCCACTAATCACATTACACATAACACCCTCAATTTCAAATTTCAGCCTCATCACTTGATCTGATACTCTTTTCACCTCCAAGACATTCTTAGCCAACTCTTCTTTTAAAATAACCCCGACTCCATTTCTCTTCCCATCTACACCATGGTAAAATAATTTAAACACTGCCCCTAAACTTCTAGCCTTACTGCCTTTCCACCTGGTCTCCTGGACACACAATATATCAACCTTTCTCCTAATCATCATGTCAACCAACTCCCGGGATTTTCCTGTCATAGTCCCAACATTCAAAGTCCCCACATTCAGTTCTAGGCTCTGTGTTTTCCTCTTCTCTTTCTGCCGAAGAACCCGCTTTCCACCTCTTCTTCTTCTTCTTCTTTGACTTCGACCCACAGTAGCTGAATTTCCAACAGCGCCCTGCAGGTTGACGGCGCCGGTGGCGGACGTTGTTAACCCGGGCCACGACCGATCCGGTATGGAATTCTTTGGATGAACGCTCATATTTGTTTGGCAAGGTTTTAAGCCGGATGCCCTTCCTGACGCAACCCTCTGCATTTATCCGGGCTTGGGACCGGCCTACAGTTTGCACTGACTTGTGCCCCCCATAGGGCTGCATTAAAATCTTCAACAGATGTAATTTTCCCAAATGGTAAGGTTCACTGTTGCATGCTGCAGGTGGCCGCGGAGGAAGGTCTGGTTGAGACTGGTGCAGTGATGTGGTGAGGTGAGTTAACCAATTTCAACGAATTTTCACTAAAAACACATGCTGACGAATGGGTACCATGGATTCTTATTATCCAATCATACAAACCACTACACGACCCTGCGCACTGCACATATAATTACTTAATGCAAGAAGTAATATCACATATAATCGAGGAATATGGAAATGAATGGTGGTCTGCTGTAACTGAGCGATAGGCCGTGACAGGACACACCTGAGGAGGACTTTAGGAGTCCTTTTCACCTTGATGTGTCTGAAAATAAAGGTATGGTGAGTACTGTACTGTTCCAACACAGTCCTCAAGGGATGAAGATCCTTTGTTACAACTCTGGAGCTTGTTGAGCCAGCTGAAAAAGGCCAGAACACATGCGCAAGTGTCAGCAAGTGTGAAAGCCCTGACTGGCACATAACAACAGGGTGGACATACACATACATACCAACTATGCGATAACGTCATTCCTGAACAGCAAAAGATTCACACTCCCACCCAAAAGACATCTAAAACTCACGGAGATGCTAAGACAAACCAACCTACAATTCCCAATCAATACACAAGCTAACCTAGCAAGCTTACTAGGGGACCATGACGACACGGTACACAATTACAAAGTAGCCATGGAAAAAGAATTGACACAAGCAATCAGAGTACAAAGCACACCACAGCAAAATCCAGACATGACATTACAGATGGGCACAGTCATTTTGAACGAAACACAGGACATGTAGTCACGTAATATGCAAACACAACACCAAATATAGGAGAAGAGAATGTGTTTTCAATCCTAGAAGCAGAAAACCTACCACAATAGGCCCAGTCAGCAGAACTCCATGCAGTCCAGCGGGCATGTCAACTTGCGGAAGATGTACAGTTGGTTCCTGTGGTCAGTTTCTCTTGAGCAGTAGATCCAGGCAGGTATTACCAACGTGTGAGGAGGAGCAAAGAACTGGCAGGAGGCGGAAGCGTGAGTAAGTGGATGGGCTTAACGGCGTGGTTGAAGCGGGAGACACGGAAGGAATACTGGAAGCGGAGAATAACACCAGAGGACAAGTACAAGTGCGGATAGCCGGGTAATCACCTTACAAGCACAGCGATGTCTCGAGTGTCGGCCTATGTACCATGAACGAGTGCAAATACTCTGCGTCGGATCCCTGGGTCAGGCAGGCTTAAATACAGGCGGTGATGAGTGCTGATTGGGAACAGGTGCGCAGGCAGTGATGAGTGCTGATTGGGAACAGGTGCGCAGGCGAGGGGGTGGTAATTGCTGGGGAGAGAAAGAGAGAAAGAGAGAGAGAGAGAGAGAGCCAGAGAGAGCGGGGCACAGATCATGACAAAGGTTTTTGTGTTGTCAAAGAATTTTGACTAAAATAAATCATTTTCAAAGTTTTCCACTTTTTCCATTAATGTGACCTAGAATTTGTACAACTCAACTGATCTTTTTGAGTGGGGAGGTGAAAATAAGCAACAGAGATAAACTTGAATGTGATTGACTTGCATTTGGCATTTAACTTGCTGCCTTTTTGGCCAGGTCACCATTGCAAAAGAGATGTTATGTTTGAATTGGTCTTTTACCTGTTTAAATAAAATTTTAATAAAATAAATAAAAATACATCTGGTTGCATAAGGATGTACTCCCTCTTATAACTTCCATGTGGCTCTGTTTAGAAGTAACAGATCACATTGAAACTCATTTTCAATGGGAGTCCAAACAAACCTGCCACCATTTAAATTTTAAAGTGAAAAAAACAACAACACATGCATAGGGCCTTACAGAAACATTATTTGCTTCATCAACTAAAATGACTGAATGAAGAAGCTGTTTGTTGTCGAGACTTATTGATAGTGTGTGTGTGTGTGTTCTGACATTGAACGCAATGAGGGGACCGCCACCACTCTCGAACACGCCCTAATATGGTCCCATGGCAGTCTGCAGCGTTTCCAATGTCGCGTCCCCATTAAGAAGGGAAAAACAAAAGATAGCAAATCA
Organism: Phyllopteryx taeniolatus; assembly: GCF_024500385.1. Lineage (NCBI taxonomy): Eukaryota > Metazoa > Chordata > Actinopteri > Syngnathiformes > Syngnathidae > Phyllopteryx > Phyllopteryx taeniolatus. Next base: position 651,982 of record NW_026903195.1, read on the forward strand.
TCTCTCTGGGCGATGATGAAGCCCATGGCGAGGGATCAAACCACACGTGTGAAGACCAATACACGCCAGAGCCAAATGAAAGCTTTTACTTGCAAAACGTGTGCAATGGAAGGATAGCCGAATGATTTGATAGCACGCGGCCTGTGGGGGCCAGGCTGTCCACAGGTTGTTGGTAGAGTATATGACAAGCGAAATTATTGTGTCTACTGCAAGCGGACATTAGCCAAGATTTCTGCCACCTCATGACTCTTCACACGGACCGCCTCAGTGTCAAGATGGCCATGCGTCACCCAAAATGTTCCTTGCAGCGGATCCGGGAACTCAGGCGGCTGATGAACCGGGGGAATTATGGGCACAATTGCCGTGTATAAAAGCGTGGGCACGGCAAGCTTTTTTTGCTTGTACTCTGCGGGACCAACGACTGAGGCTGCATTTTGGGCTACTCCGGGGCAATGTGCGTCATTTCGGGAAATCGCCACAAGCAACCTATCCCCGCCTCCGGCACCAGGTGGCGCATGTGAGGGGGCACTTCAATGCATTTCGGGCGACCTCAGGAGCAGCTTCTCCGGATAGGGTCACCGGCCCCTCCCCCTTCATTCCTCCAGAGCCGACGGTTCCTCCACCGGTTCCCTAAATGTAGAAAAGTCATATACCCCCACCCCGTGATTCCTCCCCTGGAGCCCAAATTACATCCGAGTGGCCTAATATTACCTTTTTGGTCCCAAAATGACGCCGAGTGGACCAAAATGGCTGATGGTTCCCAAAATGCAGCTGAATGCCCGAAAATGACCGGGCTGCACAAATTTCACACGTGTGGGACTCCTCCAGTGGTATCCAGAAATGTAGAAAAGTCACCCTTAATGACTGGCCATTCTACCAAGGGTTAAATACTTTCATTCCTCGAATGGTTTTCCAAAATGTAGTCGAGGTTGACCCAAATTACTGATGATTCCTTCCCGTTTCCCCCAAAATGTGGTCGAGTGGACCCGAATTACTGTTGATTCCTCCACGTGCACCAAAATGCGGTCGAGCAGACCCAATATACCAATGACTGGTTTGGACAAAAGGTTGGTTGATTCCGCTCAAATGTTTCCCAAAATGTAGGAAAATGTAGCAAAGTGTCATCTCCCCATCAACCCTGTGACCTAGAGTACAAGGCTGTGACTCCTCCACTGAAATCTTTCATTAAGGGCGACTCCACTACATTTTCGGGCGTGGACGAAAAGAGTCCAACACTTGCCATGCCAGGGTAGAAAAAATTGTCGTTTTCGGGACACATTGATACTTTTCAGGGCTAAAGAGAGGAATCACCCAATGGTTGGACTGAAATTTGGACAAAAGTTTGGTTGATTCCTCTCAAATGTGTCGCGAATTGTAGCAAAGTGCCCTGTCCCCATCAACCCATTGACCTGGAGTACAAGTGTGTGACTCCTCCAGTTTGCTAGAGAGGAATCATTCAAAGGCACACTGGGTCAATGGGCTGATGGTGCCGGGGCACTGTGCTACATCCTGGGGCATCCTTAGAGGAATCAACCACTTGTACACTGGACAATGGGTTTTAAGAAGGCCGGGCCATTTTGCTACATTTTGGGGCATCTTTAGAGGAATCAACCACTTGTACAGTGGACAATGGGTTTTAGTAAGGCCGGGCCACTTTGCTACATGTAACCACCCCCTTGTCCAAATATTCTTATATATATCTAGGCTTTACACGATTAGCATTTTGGGGGCCAATCACCGATCAGTGAATTGAAAAAAACGATCACCAATCCGATCACAGCTCTGCACATCACCTTTGTTCTTAAAAATGGGCACCAGTACACTTTTCCTCCATTCCTCAGGCATCTTCTCACGCACTAGAATTCTATTGAACAAGCTGGTCAAAAACTCCACAGCCACCTCTCCTAGATGCTTCCATACCTCCACAGGAATGTCATCAGGACCAACTGCCTTTCCATTTTTCATTCTCTTTAATGCCTTTCTAACTTCCCCCTTACTAATCATTGCCACTTCCTGGTCCACCACACTTGCCTCTTCTACTCTCCCTTCTCTATCATTTTCCTCATTCATCAACTCCTCAAAGTATTCTTTCCATCTAGCTAACACACTGCTGGCACCAGTCAACATATTTTCATCTCTATCCTTAATCACCCTAACCTGCTGCACATCCTTCCCATCTCTATCCCTCTGTCTGGCCAGCCTGTATAGATCCTTTTCTCCTTCTTTAGTGTCCAACCTGCCATACATGTCATCATATGCCTCTTGTTTGGCCTTTGCCACCTCTACCTTTGCCCTGTGTCGCATCTCAATGTATTCCTTTCGCCTCTCCTCGGTCCTCTCAGTGTCCCACTTCTTCTTAGCTAACCTTTTTCCTTGTATGATTTCCTGTACTGTGATGTTCCACCACCTAGTCTCCTTCTCTCCTTTCCTGCCAGAAGATACACCAAGTACTCTCCTGCCTGCTTCTCTGATCACCTTTGCTGCAGTGGTCCAGTCTTCTGGAAGCTCCTCCCGTCCACAGAGAGCCTGTATCACCTCTTCCCGAAAAACTGCACAACACTCGCCCTGTCTCAGCTTCCACCACATGGTTCTCTTCTCTGCCTTTGTCTTCCTAATTTTCCTCCCCACCACCAGAGTCATCTTACACACCACCATCCTATGCTGTCTAGCCACACTCTCCCCTACCACTACCTTACATTTGGTAACCTCCTTCAGATTACATCGTCTGCACAAGATGTAATCCACCTGTGTGCTTCTACCTCCGCTCTTGTAGGTCACCCTATGTTCGTGCCTCTTCTGGAAAAAGGTGTTCACTACAGCCATTTGCATCCTTGTTGCAAAGTCTACCACCATCTGTCCCTCCAAGTTCCTTTCCTGGATGCCGTACTTACCCATCACTTCTTCATCACCCCTATTACCTTCACCAACATGTCCATTACAATCTGCACCAATTACGACTCTCTCTCTGTCTGGGATGCTCAGAACTACATCATCTCGCTCCTTCCAGAATTTCTCTTTCACCTCTCGGTCACATCCTACCTGTGGGGCATAGCCACTAATCACATTACACATAACAACCTCAATTTCAAATTTCAGCCTCATCACTCGATCTGATACTCTTTTCACCTCCAAGACATTCTTAGCCAACTCTTTTTTTAAAATAACCCCGACTCCATTTCTCTTCCCATCTACACCATGGTAAAATAATTTAAACCCTGCTCCTAAACTTCTAGCCTCACTGCCTTTCCACCTGGTCTCCTGGACACACAATATATCAACCTTTCTCCTAATCATCATGTCAACCAACTCCCGAGATTTTCCTGTCATAGTCCCAACATTCAAAGTCCCCACATTCAGTTCTAGGCTCTGTGTTTTCCTCTTCTCTTTCTGCCGAAGAACCCGCTTTCCACCTCTTCTTCTTCTTTGACTTCGACCCACAGTAGCTGAATTTCCAACGGCGGACGTTTTTAACCCGGGCCACGACCGATCCGGTATGGAATTCTTTGGATGAACGCTCATATTTGTTTGGCAAGGTTTTAAGCCGGATGCCCTTCCTGACGCAACCCCCTGCATTTATCCGGGCTTGGGACCGGCCTACAGTTTGCACTGACTTGTGCCCCCCATAGGGTTGCATTCCCGGAAAGTAACAATGCGTCCCAAAAAATTGCATGGCAAGGGTCGTCCACGCCCGAAAATGTAGCGGAGTCACCCTAAATGACTGACACAAATTTCACTGGAGGAGCCACACACTTTGTGCTAGCCAAATTTTTCTGCAGGGCGTGTTGGACTCTTTTCGTCCAGGCCCGAAAATGTAGCGGAGTTGCCCTAAATGATCGACCCAAATTGCACTGGAGGTGTCACGCACACTTGTACTCTAGGTCAATGGGTTGATGGGGAGAGGGCACTTTGTTACATCTTGGGACACATTCGAGAGGAATCAACCAACCTTTTTTCCAAATTTCAGTCTAACCCTTGGGTGATTCCTCTCTTTAGCCTAGCATGCCAAGTCTCTTTTCATCCATGCCTGAAAATGTAGCAGAGTTGCCCAAAATGACCGACCCAAATTTCAAGTCCAAAGCGTAGTTGATCCCTCTCTTGAGACCGAAACAGGAGCAATGCATCCCGAAAGTGTCAAAAGCAGTGTTCCCGAGCCCGCCCAAAAATGTAGTTATGTGGCCCAAAATGGCTGCATTAACTGGTAATTTTGGGCCACTCGACTGCATTTTGGGAAGCGGTCATTGGTAATTTTGAGTCCACTCGACTGCATTGTGGGGGAAATGGGGAGGAATCATCAGCAATTAAGGTCCACTCGACCACATTTTGGGGGAAACGGGAACAAATCATCATTATTTTTGGTCCACTTGACTACATTTCGGGCGACATTGCTACATTTTGGGATACAAGTAGAGGAGTCACACATCCATCCATCCATCCATTTTCTACCGCTTATCCGAGGTCGGGTCACAGGGGCAGTAGCTTTAGCAGGGACGCCCCCACACTTCCCTCTCCCCAGCCACTTCATCCAGCTCCAGCATTCCTAGGCCAGCCAAAAGACGTAGTCTCTCCAGCGTGTCCTGAGTCGTCCCCGGGGTCTCCCCCGATGGGTACTCTGTGGGACCCATAACTGAGGCTCTATTTAGGGCTAGTCCGGGGCAAAACGACACATTTCGGGAAATCGCCACAACCAAACTATTCACGCACCCGGCACCAGGTGGCGCATGTAAGGGGGCACTTTGACGCATTCCGGGTGACCTTCGTAGGCCCCCTCCATTCCTCCGGGGCCGACGGTTCCTCTGCCGGTTCCCTAAGTGTGGAAAAGTCGTCCAAAATTACCCGACCGCCCCCCGCTCCTGTGGCCCGCGATTCCTTCCCCGGAGCCAAAATGACACCCGAGTGGCCCAATATCACCCCTCCCCCCGTGATTCCTCCCACCTTTTCCCATAATTACCCAACATGTACCCGGGGCGGAAATGATTCCGCCGCCGGTTCCCAAAATTACGCCGAGTGGACCGAAATCACAGGTGATTCCTCCGCAGGTTCCCATAATGACGCAGAGTGGCCCAAAATGACTGATGGTCCCAATATGTAACTGAGTGCCCGCAAAGGACCGGGCCGCACAAATTTCACACAAGTGTGTGACTCCTTAAAAAAAAGGAGGCTGACCGGAGGATGTGTTCCACAGGGGGGATCACACTCCCCAGCCTCCCTGGTAAGGTCTATTCATGGGTGCAGGAGAGGAGGGTCCGTCGGGAAGTCGAATCTCAGATCCAGGAGGAGCAGTGTGGTTTTTGTCCTGGCCGTGGAGCAGTGGACCAGCTCTACACCCTGGGCAGGGTCCTCGAGGGTGAATGGGAGTTCGTCCAACCAGTCTACATGTGTTTTGTGGATTTGGAGAAGGCGTTCGAACGTGCCCCTCGGGGGGTGCTTTGGGAGTATGGGGTACCAAACCCCATGATACGGGCTGTTCGGTCCCTGTACAACCAGAGTTAGAGTTTGGTGTGCATATCCGGCAGTTTGGTCCTTATATCCGGCAGTAAGTTAGACTCGTTCCCGGTGAGGGTTGGACTCCGCCAAGGCTGCCCTTTGTCACCGATTCTGTTCATAACTTTTCTGGACAGAATTTCAAGGCGCAGCCGAGCCGTAGAGGGGTCCGGTTTGGTTGCCTCAGTATTGCATCTCTGCTTTTTGCAGATGATGTGGTTCTGTTGGCTTCATCAAGCCGTGATCTCCAACTCTCACTGGAGCAGTTCGTACCCGAGTGTGAAGCGGCTGGGATGAGCATCAGCACCTCCAAATCTGAGACCATGGTCCTCAGTCGGAAAAGGGTGGCGTGCCCTCTCCAGGTCGGGGATGTGATTATGCCCCAAGTGGAGGAGTTCAAGTATCTTGGGGTCTTGTTCACGAGTGAGGGAAGAATGGAACGGGATATCGACAGGCGGATCGGTATAAACATTACTGGCAGAGCAGAGGAGTTAGGAAATCTCTGAGCACCACTGTGTCAGGTATTGAATGTGATATATAGTTTTATGGCGTAACTGGTGTGGGGCTAAACAAGGGTGTTTATTGCAGTATAGTATAAAGTGGAAATCAGATAAGGGTGTGGGAGTTTATTGCAAGAAAGTTCCCACCAGGGTGCATGTGGACGCCACAAAGAACAGCTCTGCAGGGAGCTACTGTGGACATGAGATGCAAGACTGTGGAGACCACGCCTGGAGCCAGGTCATCATTCTGCAGGACAATGAGGACGTCAGTGGGGGTTGGACCAATCGGATGACAGCAATTCCATACTTCCTCTTTGAAACATTGTATAAGTCGGGGGAAAGAACAGATAGCTTTGTTCAGTCTGCGCTGTCTCTGCTGAGGCTATGATAACCGTAGCTACCGACCCAGAGCTCTGTAAAATGTATAGACTCCTCTGTCAGGTATAAATTGGATGACTTTTAACACATCGTTATAATTGTTGCTCTTTCACGAAAACGAACACGAATGGAACCTCGAGAGTAATTGGTGATTATCAAATTCAGGTTCATACAGTATCAATAGTGGTAGAAATTGACTTCAATCCGCAGCCAAGAGGGGACATCTGGTGGTGGTGTGGAGATGCCAGACTATTTGATAAATTGCAAAAAAAAAAAAAAATGTAACAGGTCTTTGTGCCCTAGTGAGTTTGTTGTTACCGGTATCGGCACATCCTATGTCTGTACAAGAATTAACAGCGAGTCTATCCACTGTCATGCCAGAACATTGGCGACGTCAGAAAAGAGCAGCAGATTGGCAGGGCCAAAATGATCCAACATACATTGACGCCATTGGTGTTCCCCATCGTGTTTTAAGTGAGTACAAATTTGAGTATCAAATAGCTGCAGGATTTGAGTCCTCGATCTGTTGGTGGTGTACAACCAACAAAAACGTAGACAGAATCAACTACATCCATTACAACGTGCAAAAATTGGGCAATTGGACACAGAGTGGGTTTGAAGCTGTACATGAACAGTTATCAGCCACATCACTTATGGCATTCCAAAACAGGATAGCTGTTGACATGTTGTTGGCTTAGAGGAGGAGCATGTGCTATGTTCAGGAGAACAATCCTGCACATTCATTCCCAACAACACAGCTACGGATGGCAGTCTCACCGAGGCCATAGAGGGACTCCGAACCCTTAATGATAAAATGGTGTTGACACCTCCATGTGGAATTCCGGGATTAATGCCTTTGGAAAATACAAAGCCATGGTGTCCTCAATTTTGGTATCAATCGCTGTTTTTGCAGCAATTTTGACCTTGTGTGGATGTTGTTGTATTCCTTGTCTGCGTTCTCTCATTAATAGATTGATAACAACAGCAATTTCTCCCATGGAGAACCGAATGGCTCAAATGTATCCTTTACTTGGTCTTGACCCTGAAGATAATGACACTGATGATGATAATGACGTGCATTATGACCTGCCTGATTTGTTTTCAGATCCAGGTGGCTATGAATAAAGATTAACCTTGCCTCCGAATGTAAATGTATGTGTTTTCATAAAAATGATCTTACAGTCGAAAATCTAACTGAAGTGAGTGATGTATGGTGATATGAGAATTTGAGCAAATATGTGATAAACAGGAGGGAAATGTTAGAATAAATTTACATTATTTATCCCATATTTACTCTTATAGTATTGGAAAGCATACATTTAGCAGTATAATGTTGATTGTATCATAAAAGTTGACGTTGTCTGTGAAGAGGACTGTGCCCTCATCAAAAGATAGCTGCTGGAACATTTTCCGGTCAAAGGTTGAAGCAATCAGCGCTGATGACGAACACATCTGCATCTGCACAATGAGTCATATATGTGATTGTTTTACGTTGCTGCTGTGTGTGCCCTTATCTCAAGATAGCAGCAGCAACGTTTGTGTAATTAGGAAAAACCCTAAGGAAATAAAAAGGGACGGATCGGCAGAGTGTGCTCAGAGCGGTAGAAGATTGTAACAGCGAACAACTCTTTCCTTTCTCCTCGTGAGTAAAAGAACCATCTCTTGTCTTCCTTCCTTGTTTATTGTTTATTTAATGTTCTAGGCTGTTTGAACCTGACAACAGGTTCATTTTATTGATGGCATTTTGAATGCACAGAGACACCGTGACGAGATCCTGAGGCCCATAGTTTTGCCATTCATCCACGACCATCACCTCAAGTTGCAGCATGATAATGCACGGACCCATGTTGCAAGGACCTGTACACAATTCCTAGAAGCTGAAAACATCCCAGTTCTTACATGGCCAGCATACTCCCAGGACATGTCACCCACTGAGCATGTTTGGGATGCTCTGGATCGGCGTATACGACAGCGTGTGCCAGTTCCTGCCAGCAACTTCGCACAGCCATTGAAAAGGAGTGGACCAACTTTAACTTTTCAAAGGCCACAATCAACAACCTGATCAACTCTGTGCGCAGGAGCTTTGTTGCACTGCGTGAGGCAAATGGTGGTCACCTGGTTTTCTGACACCCCCCCCCCCCCCCCCCCCCCCCCCAGACCTCCACAATAAAGCAAAACTGCACATTTCAGAGTGGCCTTTTATTGTGGCCAGTCTAAGGCACACCTGTGCAATAATCATGCTGTCTACGGCATCTTGATATGCCACATCTGTGAGGTGGGATGGATTATCTCAACAAAGGAGAAATGCTCACTACCACAGATTTAGACAGATTTGTGAACAATATTTGAGGGAAATGGCGTTTTGTGTATGTAGAAAAAGTTTTAGATCTTTGAGTCCAGCTCACGAAAAATGGAAGCAAAAACAAGTGTTGCATTTATATTTTTGTTCAGTATAAATATATATATATATATATACACTGTATTCCCTAAATGCCCATTGCTTAGGGGCTTACCTGTAGGGAAACTGTAAAACTACAGGACTAAGTTTGGGCAATCTGCCAACACGCATTGGGCCAGCGTGGCAGATTAGGGCCTATTACCTTCTTCATGGCAGTACAACAAAAAACACGGCCCTCATTCCCCGGAGGCCAAAGAGCCTCTGGGTACGATAGTGGGCAGACAATCTTTGCGGCAGAGGGTGCTAAGAATCATCGGGCTAATTATGGCTGCTTACGGACAAAGGACTTGGCTATACTAGACCAGAATACGGTTACTCTTACAAACATTTCAGGTCAACCAAAGGACAATCTTTAAAAGTAGCAAGGAAGAAGCAAAAAAGACACAACGTATGTACGTACTTATTTCTAGGACGTGAACATTAAAGGACGATTCTCGACGAGAAGTGCTCCAACATGAGCTGGAAGCCATCAAATGGGATATAATTGGACTTTGTGAAATACGACAGAAAGATGAAGCTAAGTTCAATCTAGATAATGGCCATCTATTTTATTGCAGAGGATCAGAAAGCGGACGCAGTGCTGAAGTTGGTTTCATTATTAATAAACTTATTGCGAATTACGTTACCTGCATCAAAAGTATTTCCAATAGAATCGCCACATGTACTGTACCATCTCTATTAGAAAGCATTACTTGCTTCAATTGATACAAATATATGCGCTGACCATCAGCCACACTGATGATGAGGTGGAAGCGTTTTATGAAGATTTATCCCGTCTTTATAGTAAATCGAAGCACAAATTTTGAATAGTCATGGGTGACTTTAACACCAGGATTGGCCTTAACTCTGGCGAGAAATCAATTGGATCCTACCGAATGGGATCAAGAGACGAAAGAGGAGAACATTGAATAGAATTTGCTGAAGAAGAAGGCTTATACTTTATCAATTCTTTCTTTAACAAGAACTGGAACGGAAAGTGGACATGGAAAAGCCCCAAAGGTAACACTAGAATCACTACATCCTGTCCAACGACAAAGGGGAATTTACGGATTGCACCGCCCTAAACAAATTTCCCATTGGAAGTGATCACAGATTGGTCCGGGTCAAAGTGCAAATTAACTGTCAACTTGAACGAAAGAAATTTCTAACAGAGCAAGCTTACCAAATTAAACTTAATTCAAGAAAGAAGCAACGAGTTTCAAATACGTTTGGCTAATCGCTTTGAAGCTCTTCTAACACTAAAAGACAGAGATTTGTCAATACACAACAACGAAATTGAAAACGGCATTGTTCTAACTGCACACAAAGTAGCGCCATCAACAAGAAAGACCACAACATCCAGAATATCTAAAGCTACTTTCAACTTAATGAAAAAGCCATGCGAAAAGAAGAAAAGGGCCAGCATTATCAACAAAATTTAATATGTTGAATTGTGCAAGACGATTCATAAAAAGATACAAGAAGAATTGAGAACTTACAATGTTCGGCTTTTTCAGAAAACGCTTGAAACTGGACATGGAATAAAAAACGTTAAACGCGCATTAATTCGCACGACACAGCCGGTTACCTTAGATACATTGACTTTTACCTTAAAGGATTTCCTTCCGCTACTACAGACGATAGATTGTACCTTATTAGAGTTACATCTAACCAGGAAGTAAGTAGCTTAATCAAACGACAACCGCCACATGTATTGTCAAACTATCAAGCCCTCTGTCAGGCTTTGTCTCAAGAATTTGACGAGGCCTCAACCGGCTTTCTGGCGGCTCTACTGTTAAACAGGAGCCCCTCGAAACAACACAAGCTTATTACTGTCATTTGCATAAAGCGTGCTCCGTAAATTTAAACAAACCCAAGATGGAGGAAGACATACATTTTAAAACTCTTTTTGTTGAAAACATGCATCCGTATATAAAGCAACATTTGGGGGTAGCAACATGCTCCCCCACGCTGTCCAGCTCACAACTTAACGACCTAGCTGCTAAAGGCTTCGCTATTCATAAAAAGACCAACACAAAGCGATCAGATCACAATAGTTGTGGCTTGAGCTACCAAAATAATGACGCACGCCAAAACTTTTAATATTTGTGGTTAAAAAACTAACGCCTGGTCCAGTTGGCTTGAATGCGACAAGCCCAAAAGTCATGTATTCTCCTTCACAACCCCACAAGGGGTCACTAACAAAGAATCGGGTACTGCTGCACATACTATCCTTGAGATCATCCGCAGCTTGGCGAATAATATGAAGCAAGACCTACGACAGCCTGAGCCCCTGCTCGGCCAACCCGCTGTGATTGTCTGTTCTGACGCCAACGTCTCTGTGCACGGCTGATTCTCCAATTAGCGATGACAAGCGTCCCGTCCAACAGACCGCGGGTAAGCACATAACTGACCACTGCGATGACCAGGAACACCCGTTACAAAAATCTAAATTCGCGGACCAAAAACAAGTTCGACAATCACACCTTGACAGTCTCCGACCATGCCCTGTGACTCACTGAATGACTCCAGCTACCTGTCAAACAAAAAAGACAAGCAGCCATTTCAGCGTCTTCTCGGGGGTCAGACAAGACTCCGCCCAGGATGCACCATGCATGAAACACAGGATGGTCAACACGGTGATACCGGACCTGGCAAGCAAGTCCAGCCTCCATGACAGCATCCTTGCTTCACCAAGTCCGCCAACGCAGATGCTCAACCAAGACATAGGTAAAACCAAATACGCTGCTCCGCTGCAAACCACTAACATAACGACCAAAATAAAACACATCCATAGCGCCCCCACCGGTAACGTTTGTAGCTTTACTACTATCGAGAGACAACTTCGGGAATTGCAATCCAAAATCCCAACCACCCGACAACGCATGGCTAACAAAGTAGTCAATTCCTGGTTAAAAGTAGCCATTTTAGTTCTCAACATTTGCTGTGTAATTTTAAACCAAAATAGGCAGGCCATAACCACGCTGTCGTCTGCGCTCCTAACGGTTTATGCTCACAGATTGCTAACATGTTGATAAACGACAGACTATGTGAAATTGCTCCCTTTCTCGACAACTTGGCAAAAGAGAGATTTCTCCCACATTTGGGACCCCTCAGCTCTATTAAAATCACTTGGTGTATGGCCCTGGCAGGCCCCACCAATCCTGCCCACCTCAGGTTTTTCTGTACGAGCTTCACAGCTCTGCATGTCAATCCTGAGTTCCAAAGAAAAAACGTTCTGGTCACTTGCACAATCAGCAATGCCGTCAAAGATGCCACGTTGCATCGTGAGGATGCCACTTGGTACAACCTACCATCCAGCAGTTACGACGGCCAAATTGTGATTTCCAAGTTTCTCAAACAGAACAAATTTGAATTTGACCCTGAAACGCTGGAACAAATTACATTTGAAGGAACTCGGGCGTAGCGGCACGGGGGCCGACTGGTTAGAGCGTCAGCCTCACAGTTCTGAGGCCTCGGGTTCAATCCCCGCCCCCGCCTGTGTGGAGTTTGCATGTTCTCCCCGTGCCTGCGTGGGTTTTCTCCGGGCACTGCGGTTTCCTCCCACATCCCAAAAACATGCATTAATTGGAGACTCTAAATTGCCCGTAGGTGTGAATGTGAGTGCGGATGGTTGTTTGTTTGTATGTGCCCTGCAATTGGCTGGCAACCAGTTCAGGGTGTACCCCGCCTCCTGCCCGATGACAGCTGGGATAGGCTCCCAGGACGCCCGCGACCCTAGTGAGGAGAAGCGCCTCAGAAAATGGATGGATGGGAACTCGGGCGTTTGACATCACCAACACTAAGGTGTCAAAACCCCTGTTTGCACATTCCGGCTGTATTACAGACCTTAACTTAGTGGCCCTAACCATCCTCGACCACTACATGATTTTCAGCCGAGCCTCTCTGCTCTACCGAAAGACCCAGGAGCGGCGGCACTGCTCAGAACAGCACTCCAATGCTTGCCTGAGGTGTTCCGGTGGAAAGGAATGGCTGAGCTCAAATATGTCCCAGCTCAAACCGTGCAGGAGATCCTCCCCCTCTAACCGAACGTTCCCGGACCTCCTCGCTTCCTCTCTGACTAAGGCTAAGTTTCCTTTCCTTTGTACAGACTAGAACACCTGCCTTACACCTCTTCTTTTTGGTTACTATTTGAGTGATTCACCCCTTATAGTAGAGTTTTGTTTTTCTCTTTTTCTTTTTTTTGGGAGACTCCCTCTGTTTTGCTAGGGAGGAGCTGGGCTGAAGGACATTTTCTTTCTTTTTCCCTTCTTGTCTCCTCTTTCTCTTATTTTTGAAGAGCCCTACAAAGACTTTTTGTCAACGTTCAGAATCAGAATCAGAATCATCCTTATTTGCCAAGTATGTCCAAAAAACACACAAGGAATTTGTCTCCGGTAGTTGGGGCCGCTCTAGTACGACAACAGACAGTCAATTGGCAGAGAACAGAGACATAAAGACAATGAGAAAAACAGTCACTAGTAAATTGTATTTTATTTTTTTCTACAATTGTGCAAAAGATGCAAGTCCTCTAGCACTTAGAGCAGTTTGAATGACTAATGTAGCAATAGTCTGGTGCAATGACCATTGTGCAAAGGGCGCCGAGACTTCAAGGAGTGTATGCAGTTTAAAGTGACGAGTAGTGTGATAATCTGGGACAATGTTGGTTGTGCAAATGTTGCAGATACTCCTCAATCAGTGTGCAAATGGAGCAGATGCTACTCTGGCATGAGTGGCCAGTATTGTTCAACAACAGATATACAAATAGTGCAGCGTGGCGAGATTACTACAGTGAGTGCACGACTAATGTATAATTGGCCCGACAGAAATGTGACAACAAACTCAAGAAATAAAATTGGCAGCATGTTGCAATGGAATTGCAGGTTAGCCATTTAAGAAGTTGATGGCAAGACGGAAGAAGCTGTTGGAATGTCTGCTAGTTTGAGTTTGCATTGACTGGTAGCGCCTACCTGAGGGAAGGAGCTGGAGCTGGAAGAGCTGGTGACCGGGATATGGAGGGTCCAAGAGGATTTTGCATGCACTTGCAGCGTGCAAGATTCGTCACCGTCTTTGATGAGGCCGATCACAGTGGTGTCATCTGCAAACTTCAGCAGTTTGACAGCCGGATGGCTTGAGGTGCAGTCGTTTGTGTAGAGAGAGACGAGCAGCGGAGAGAGGACACAACCTTGGGGTGCACCAGTGCTGATGCTGCGTGTGGATGAAGTGGCCTCCCCCAGCCTCACTGCCTTGAGGCAGCATGAGGACACAAGGTCCGGGCCTACCGCTTTGTTTGTCTTTTGTTGTTTGAAGATGCGTCTTACATCCTGTTCATGGGTGGTCAACGCAGAAGTCAGAGGTGTGATGGTGATCGGTGGCGAGGCTGGGTGGGTGTGGGGTGTTAAAGTGTCCTTTTCAAATCTGCAGTAGAAGGTATTCAAGTCGTTGGCTAGTGTGCTATTGTTCTTAGCTTGGGGTGATCGTCGCTTGTAATTGGTCAGCGATTGGAATGCATGCCAGACCGATTTTGAGTCGTTAGTGCTAAACTGTTTTTCCAACTCTGCTGCATAGTTTCTCTTTGCAATGTTAATTTCTTTAGTCCGCTGGTTTCTTGTGCGATTATACAGGGCCCTGTCCCCGGTCTGATATGCACCCTCCTTAGCTTGACGGCGCCATCGGGTTCAGCCTCACAAAGCCAAGTCTCCGTAAAACACATGGCGGCGGAACGTCCGAAGTCTTTGCTGGTCTTTATCAGAAGTTGAAGCTCGTCCATTTTGTTGGGTAGGGAGCCTAGATTCGCGGCGGTGGATCGACGGAAACGGCAATATGTATCATCTCTTGCGGCGCTTCACTTGGATGCCGGCTCGCTTCCCTCTGTGGCGTCACCTCCGTCTCCATGCCCCAAAGACCGTGATCGCTGCACCGGTGAGTAACTCGGGGAAAAAACTGAGCGGATTTGCGAAAGTAGGTGAAAGAAAGTCCTGAGTAGCCTCCTTGATGGTTAGCAAGTCTCCCCTTGTGTAAGTGAGTCGTGTAATGTCTTCAAAGACAAATGAAAAACACAAAAACATAAACAATACTAGAGAGCACGTAACCGAGGCGTAGGTGTAGGTGCCATCTTGATCTTGGTTCGTGGTCGTCTTTTCCCCTGTCTCTCTCAACTGCACAATCTCTTGACCTCACCACATAGAAACAACATTGACATCTATATTCAAATATAGACATACACATTGAGTTAGAAGCTGTCATGGAAACCTGTGATAGTCGTAAAATGGGGGTGGTATGCATTAATGTACTCTGGTAACTGCATTACTGTGTGTACCTGTTTTGTGCATCTTGGCTTTCTTCAACCAAACCTGCTTCGTTTTCACCTGAGGTCCGGAGGAAGAACACCCGCAAAGACCAGCTGATCTGCGTTCATGAGTCGACACTGCAATCTTTACTATGATGTACAAAATCATAGTAAAGATCTCCAAGTCCACAAAACACATGTATACTGGTTGGGTGAACTCCTATGCACCCTGAAGGACCCCGCCGAGGGTGAAGAGCTGGTCCAAAGTTCCACGGCAAGGACGAAAACCACACTGCTCCTCCTGAATCTGAGATTCGACTTCCCGATGGACCCTCCTGTCCAGCACCGCTGAACAGACCTGAGGAGTGTGATCCCCATGTAGTCGGAACACACCCTCCGGTCCCCCTTCTTAAAAAGGGTGACGACCACCCTAGTCTGCCAATCCAGAGGCACTGTCCCCGATGTTGCAGAGGCGTGTCAACCATGACAGCCCTACAACATTCTGAAACTTTAGGAACTCCGGGCGAATCTCATCCATCGGCCTTGCCACCGAGGATATTTTTAACCACCTCAGTGACCTCAACCCCAGAGATCGGAGAACCCGCCTCAGAGACTCCCGACTCTGCTTCCTCATGGGAAGCCGTGTCAGTGGAATTGAGGAGGTCTTCGAAGTATTCTCCCCACCGACTCACAACGTCCCGAGTCAAGGTCAGCAGTGCCGCATCCCCATTATACACAGTGTTGATGGTGCACTGCTTCCCCCTCATGAAACGGCGGATGGTGGACAAGAATTTTGTCGAAGCTGTCCTAAAGTCATTCTCCATGGGCTCACCGAGCTCCTCCCACGCGTGAGTTTTTGCGACCACCAAAGCCGCATTCTGCCTGGCCAGCCGGTACCCATCAGCTGCCCCAGGAGTCAGGCCAAAAATGCCCAATAGGACGTGTTTTTTTTCAGCTTATCTTCATCCCTCACCACTGGTGTCCACCAACGGGTTAGGGGATTGCCGCCACGACAGGCACCGACCATCTTACGGCCACAGCTCCAGTCGGGCGCCTCGGCAATGGAGGCACGGAACATGGTCCACTCTGACTCAATGTCCCCTGCGGGACGTGGGTGAAGTTCTGCCAGACGTGGGAGTTGAAACTCCTTCTGACAGGGGATTCTGCCAGACGTTCCCAGAAGACCCTCACTATACGTTTGGGTCTGCCAGGTTGGACCGTCATCTTCCCCCACCATCGGAGCCAACTCACCACCAGGTGATGATCAGTTGACAGCTCCGCCCCTCTCTTCACCCGAGTGTCCAAGATATGCGGCCGCAAGTCCAATGACACGACCACAAAGTCGATCATCGAACTACGACCTCGGGTGTCCTGGTGCCAAGTGCACGTGTAGACACCCTTATGCTTGAACATGGTGTTCGTTATGGACAATCTGTCCAAGAAGTCCAATAACAGAACACCACTCAGGTTCCTCCCAATCACGCCCTTCCAGGTGTCACTGTCATTGCCCCCGTGAGCATTGAAGTCCCCCAGCAGAACGATGGAGTCCACAGCTGGAGCGCTCTCCAGCAGCCCCTCTAAGGACTCCAAAAAGGGTGGGTACTCTGAACTGCTGTTTGGTGCATAAGCACAAACAACAGTCAGGACCCGTGAGGGAGGCTATCCTTTCATCCACCGCGGTAAACCCAACGTACAGGCGCCGAGCCGGGGGGCAATAAGTATCCCCACACCTGCTCGGCGCCTCTCGCCATGGGCAACTCCAGAGTGGAAAAGAGTCCAACCCCTCTCAAGAGGACTGGTACAAGATCCCAAGCCATGTGTGGAGGCGAGCCAGACTGTATCTAGTCGGAAGTTCTCGACCTCACACAACAGCTCGGGCTCCTTCCCTGCCAGAGATGTCCTCGAGCCAGCTTTTGTAGCCGGGGATTGTATCGCCAAAGGTCCCCACCTCCGGCCAACGCCCAGCTCACATTGCACCACAGGTGGTGAGCCCATGGAAAGGGGCACCCACGTTACCCTTTCAGGCTGTGCCCGGCCCGGGCCCCATGGGCTCAGGTCCGTCCACAAGGTTCTCGGCATCAAGCCCCACCTCCAGGCCTGGCTCCAGAGGGGGGCCCCGGTGACCCGCGTCCGGGCAAGGGAAAACGTCCTCCTGAATTCTTTAACATCATAGGGGTTTTGGGACCTGTGCTTTGTCTGGTCCCTGACGGAGGACCTGTTTGCCATGGGTGACCCTGCCAGGGTGCTTGGATCATTGGGACACACAAACCCCTCCACCACGATAAGGTGACAGCTCAAGGAGGGATAATATCAAGTCACTGGGTAATAAATCAATGTTGATTAATGACATCATTACAACCTATGATCTAGATTTCTTGCTACTAAATCAAATGTGATTAACAGAAAGTCACTGCTACTACAAACAACCACCACACACCATATTATCCACTTGTCAATGTTTTCTTTGTTCAGTGTTTGTTCCTTACCCTTCTATGTACACTAGCTTTGCTGTACTTAAATATAGAATCTCTACCACCCTCTCTTTAAAACATTGGTCAACACAGTACCAAAAATTCTCCCGAAAATTGTCAAAAAAACAACAACTAAGAATGCATAGTACAAAATCTATTTAAGATTATGATACACGCACCCATTACATGTCACACTTAACTTTTGTGTCATCAGAATCAGAATCATCTTTATTTGCCAAGTATGTCCAAAACACACAAGGAATTTGTCTCCGGTAGTTGGAGCCGCTCTAGTACAACAGACAGTCAATTTACAGAACACTTTGGCGAAAAACTATTGTGCAAAAAGATGCAAAGACAATGAGAAAAACAGTCACTAGTAAATTTTATTTTATTTTTTTCTACAATTGTGCAAAAGATGCAAGTCCTCTAGCACTTAGAGCAGTTCGAATAACTAATATTGCAGTAGACCGGTGCAATGACCATTGTGCAAGGGGCGCTGAGACTACAAGGAGTGTATGCGGTTTAAAGTGAGTAGTGCGACAATCTGGGACAATGTTGGTTGTGCAAATGTTACAGATACTCCTCAATCAGTGTGCAAATGGAGCAGATGCTACTCTGGCATGAGTGGCCAGTATATGCAAATAGTGCAGCATGGCGAGACAACGACAGTGAGTGCACGAGTAGTACATAATTGGCCCCACAGAAATGTGACAACGAACTCAAGTCAAAAATAAATTGCCAGCTTGTTGTAATGGAATTATAGGTTAGGTGTTTAAGAAGTTGATCGCAAGAGGGAAGAAGCTGTTGGAATGTCTACTAGTTCTAGTTTGCATTGATCGGTAGCGCCTACCTGAGGGAAGGAGCTGGAAGAGCTGGTGACCGGGGTGCGGAGGGTCCGAGAGGATTTTGCACGCCCTTGTCTTAGTTCTGGCAGCGTGCAAGTCCTCAAGGGTCGGTAGGGGGGTGCGACAATCCTTTCAGCAGTTTTGATTGCCCGTTGCAGTCGGAGTTTGTCCTTTTTTGTAGCAGCACCAAACCAGACTGTGATGGAAGAACACAGGGCTGATTCGATGACCGCTGTGTAGAACTGTCTCAGCAGCTCCGGTGGCAGGCCGTGCTTTCTCAGAAGCCGCAGGAAGTACATCCTCTGCTGGGCCTTTTTGAGGACGGAGTTGATGTTGGTCGCCCACTTCAGGTCCTGAGAGATTGTAATTCCCAGGAACTTGAAGGTCTCGACGGTTGACACAAGGCAGCTGGACAACGTGAGGGGCAGCTGTGGCGAAGGATGCCTCCTGAAGTCCACAATCATCTCTACAGTCTTGAGCGTGTTCAGCTCCAGGTTGTGTCGGCCGCACCACAGCTCCAGCCGCTCCACTTCCTGTCGATATGCAGACTCGTCACCGTCCTTGATGAGGCCGATGACAGTGGTGTCTTCTTCAAACTTCAGGAGTTTGACAGTCGGGTTCGCTGAGGTGCAGTCGTTTGTGTAGAGAGAGAAGAGCAGCGGAGAGAGGACACAACCTTGGGGCGCCCCAGTGCTGATGCTGCGTGTGGATGAGGTGGCCTCCCCCTGCCTGACCTGCTGTGTCCTCCCCGTCAGAAAGCTGTAAATCCACTGGCAGATGGCAGGTGAGACGCTGAGCTGGAGAAGCTTGGATGAAAGGAGTTCAGGGATGATGGTGTTGAACGCTGAGCTGAAGTCCACGAACAGGATCCTCGCGTAGGTCCCTGCACTGTCGAGGTGTTCTAGGATGAAGTGCAGTCCCATGTTGACTGCATCATCCGCAGACCTGTTTGCTTGGTAGGCAAACTGCAGGGGGTCCAGCAGGGGACCTGTGACACTCTTGAGGTGGTCCAGCACGAGACGTTCAAAGGACTTCATGACCACAGATGTCAAAGCGACAGGCCTGTAGTCATTCAGTCCCGAGATTGCAGGTTTCTTGGGGACTGGAATGATGGTGGAGCGTTTGAAACAGGATGGAACTTCGCACAGTTCCAGAGATCTATTGAAGATCTGAGTGAAGATTGGAGCGCAGACTTTGAGGCAGGATGGGGACACATGGTCCGGGCCTGCCGCTTTGTTAATCTTTTGTTGTTTGAAGATGCGTCTCACATCCTGTTCATGAATGGTTAACGCAGAAGTCAGAGGTGTGATTGTGGTCGCGGGTGCGGCCGGGTGGGTGTGTGGTGTGAAAGTGTCCTTTTCAAATCTGCAGTAGAAGGTATTCAAGTCATTGGCTAGTGTGCTATTGTTCTCAGCTATTGTCCGTAGCATAAGCTCCAGGTTGTCCTCGAGTGCCCCTCGTGGACGTTCATTCCACACGGAACTTCCGGGTGTGTGACTGGAAACTTGCGCTGACTCGCTCCGGCTCAAGCCGCTAGTTAGCCATTACCGATCGCGTGCTAGGGCACCGCGTTCATCTCGGGTCGTTGCTTTCGAAACAATCAACGTGGGCTTTCATAATAAGCACCGCCGTGTGCTTTTTGTTTGCTGATAATCTGCGCGCATCGCGCAGCCTGGCGTCACCTGTTGCCTAGGCAACCGAACAACCCCAAGAGCTTGTCTTAATTCATAATAGTTAGAAAGAGTATTTTTAAATTTAAAGCCTCCGTTTTCGCTCGTTTTCGAAACACAGACGCCGCGATCGTTCTTTAAAGCTTTATGCATGGTATTTTTAACCAGTTTTGCACATTTACAACGTGAGACTCTAACGAGTTTCACCGCCCGAAAGCGTCGGCACTGCTGTACAACAACACCACCACCTTCCGCCAGTAAACGTGCACAACACCTTCTGTCGAATTAAAGTGACAACCGCTTACAGTAAACACAGTTAATTAACGGATTTCTTTTACAAAGTGGAGTTTATTAATTGATTGCTTGGCTGTTTTAATCACTCTGATTTTCTTTTTGGGGAGGAAGAAAAAGAAAAACTTGATTTGATTTTAAAATTTTTTCAATTTTTGGGGGGGAAATGTTTTTTTAAAATTTCTTTTTGGCGAATTTAAAAAAAAAAAAAAGAATTTTTATTTTTTTAAATTTTTATTTCTTTAAATCGCTTCTTGTTTTTGATGCCTCTTCACTTGGCCTAAAAGCGACACCAGTACTAGCCATACAAGCAATCAATAAATTCACAAGGCTAATCATAAGTACATTTGACTTTTACCCAAAGTTAAATAAAGCTTATGTGTATCAGCTGAAAGCCTAAATCGCTCCATTAATTGAATCGACTTGCAGTGATAGCCATCACACACCGTCAAATCAAGTTGCTTAACAAAATTAGAACTAATAATAATGTATTTACCCAAACTAAATAAATTAATTGGTTAAACTAGTTTCAAATTTAGTCAACAAGCTGATTTGTCCACTCCACCAAGTGCCCTTCGCAACGCTAATCATGGCGGAACTTCCAGAAAGTCCCAGTCAATACGACAATCTTGACACACTGGAAGATCTCGTCAACAATTTAACTAGGGACCTTGTCCCGGGCTATGCAGAGTCCATTTAAAATGCTGGCCTCGAAGTCCTCAATGATAACATCGCACAACTTATGAGTGACGCCAAGCACAAAACCTTAAAAGATAAAAATCTCACGCGAACTCTTGGCTGCATGGTGCTGAACTTGGCAGCCCAACTCAAATTGAGCGACCGCAAGGACGCTCTGGTGAAAAACAGACTGGAAGCTGAACAGCATAAACAAGTCCAGTTAACTGCACAATTAAAAGAGACCCCGCGCGCTTAAACGTGGCTGAAGCCTGCCTCCTTGACGTTGAAATGCAATACGATGATGCGGAGGCTCAGATAGCCGACCTCACTGCTGCAGCTGAGGCTGCACAGTTGCTGCCTAAAGACAGCGGCAAATTAAACTATGATGATGATAAAACAACCCAAGCCCCGACCTCGAGCGAAGTAACTTCCGGAGGTCAGTATAACCAACTACAAGATGCTTATGCCGAGATTGCGCACTTAAAAGGTAAATTGGTAGAATTAGCCGACCGACCGTCTAATGACCAAGTGCTTGAATTACGGGCCGAACATCAGTGAGCAACTATTCTGCTGTGGCCAGCTTCCGGTGACATTCAGTGGCTCACCGAACGCACCAAGACACTCAAAGCGAAACGCTCCAAAGAGATGGAACAGTCGTACGGGCTCAGGAGACAGATGGTAATCAGGGAAACGGAGCTGTCCCGCCTCCAGCAACAGCTCCGGGACCAAGAGGATGAGTTAACCCATGTCAGGCGTGAGCTACAATTAGCTCAACAGCTGTCCACCAACTGTCTGACTCATCCAAGTGCTCCGGCCCCTGCTACAGACAGTGTGGGGCCCTACCTCGCGTCAAAGAGCCCTACAGAACATCTCCAACCTTTGGGCCAGAACCCACCTTCAGGGGGCGCCGTGCGGCCTACTCACGGGTGGCAGCCCCACCAGTCGCAGTTCACCTTTTCAACTCACCCCCAACTCTCCCTCCACCCAGCGCTGCTCCAGGTATGACTCTAAGAGACTTAGACAAAGTGGCGCGCAACATTCCAAGGTTTGATCCTAAGCCAAACGGGTCATATGACACAGCCGCGTACCTTGGAGACCTCGAATTTCACCTTAAACGATTCCCTTCTGCTACTACGGACGACAAACTGTACCTTATCAAAGTTATATCTACCCAAGAAGTCAGCAGCTTAATTGAACGACAACCGGCTCATGTGGTGGCCGATTACCCAGCCCTCTGCCAAGCATTGTCTCAAGAATTTGATGACGCAGAGGCCGCAACCGGCTTATCTGCGGCCCTCACAGTTAAACAGGGGAGACTTGAGACACCCCAAGCTTATTACTGCCGGTTGTGTAAAGCGTACTGTGGAAATTTAAATGAGCCGAATATGGAGGAGGACAAAAATGTCAAAACACTGTTTGTTGAAAACCTACACCCTAATACCAGCCACCAGCTGGGCGTAGCAGCGTGCCCACGCACACTGTTCAGTGCCCAACTGCGTCAACTGGCCGCCAAGGGTTTTGCTAAACAAAAACAGCCTCCCTCTAAAGCACAAGACTCAGGTGTCTTCTTTACAAATGCATCACCACAGATGGAATTAAAGGGCGCTACGTACAACACGCGTGTGACCAACACACCACGTTCTGGCGATGTTAAACTCAACAATCAAAAGAAGTCGTTTAACCCATACAACCAATCTCGGCCTGCGTACAACAATGGTCCTCGTAACCAACAATGGCAATTCAAAATCATGGAATGACTGCAGCTCTAATTCGTACCAAACTTACATGTCCTAATCGTACGACTCGACCCAGGCGAGGCCCCTGACTCGCGTGACATCACACTACTAAATAACGTTCTGCCATGCCGACAGTTTTTGGGTGAACTAACCGCTAAAGGTACGTCCCGAAAGTTCTATTTACCCATTACGCTTGAGCATGAACTTGTCCAAGAAGCTCTGATTGACCCCGCAGCAGACATCACTGTTATGTCCCATGCTGTGTTCAATCAACTTCTGACATTGCTACAAGCCAGTGGCCGCGACCTTCAACTGCAATGCTGTGCACTAACTATCCGTGCATTTTCAGTGACTAATACCGAGCTAAACACCGTAACTATGCTCCTCTGGACAATTGGCCCCATGACATTAGTCCACCCGGTCTACATGTCTCCAATTGAAACCGTCTCCCTGCTCATCGGCCAAGACCTGCTCTGCCGGTTCGAGCCACTAATCAATTACAAAAATCTTCAGCTGTGGGCGCAGGTGGAACAGGCATTACCACCACCAACTCGGGAACTGTCCTCAGGCCGGTGCCTGGGGTGGGACCACTCGGAGGATGGCGACCTGTCAGGCCCCACTCCTTCAAGTAACGACACCCCTATTGACGACACCGGCAAGTCCCCTGTAGCCCCCTCGCCACCGCTGAACCGAGTTAAGAGAACTTGACACGTTTCTCTCCCATCTTGTCCAACCACCGCACGAAGAGCGCTACAGCCCCAATGTTGCTGGTGGAATTAATTTGCATGACTCTCCAACAGACGACGTCATCCTGGCCTTGTGGGCTGACAAATAGGCAATCTCTCAGGCACTGTTTGACAACCTACGACTAAAGCATCCTGACCTTCAGTTAACGCTGAAAACATTTCGCTTTCCCGTTAACACCGTGCCACCATCTGCCGTCACTGCAGTGGGCGTATGCGCCCTAAACCCGCAATGGAACCATCCCTCGTTAACTCACTGCTTCCTAGTAGTCCCCAATTTGCCGCATAAAGCTTATGTTGGCGCGGATGTACTTGTCCGACTGGCCGTTCAAGTTGACACTATTAACGATGTTTTGTGGTTGCACACGAATGGCGGTTCCGCCAACCGCGTTGTCCAACCATTAACCCTTTAGTCGGGACAAACCATCGCCGACACTTGCGAAATTTTGAGCAAAGATGAAGTTATCGTAAAAACGTCAACTATCAACTTCCCGATTCGACTGGTCGCGCGCGCAAACCAAGCCGTAACCGGTCCGCATGCGTTCTTTCAGCCTTCGCCGGAGTTTAATGACCTGGGTTTGTCACTGCATGCCACACCCCTCCTAGACGCTTCCCGAACAACCGTGCTGCTGATTCAAAACCACACAGGGAACGACATTCACATCCCCAGATCCACTAGGCTTAGCCTCTTGATCTGCTCCGACTTCCACGACTTCAATATCACGGTCCCCGTGATTGGTCAGCTTCCGCTAGACCTCTTCCCATTGCCTAGCTCTGGTGGAGTCCAACTCACTTTTCCTTCGCGAAACATTGCTCTCATTCCAGTGGGACAAACTGAGGGTGATGACATCGTCAGAGTGGACCTGGCTACAGACCAACACCTGGTGATCCATACGCTTAGTACAATCCCAGCTGCACCCGAAAGTGGGTCTCCCGCAACATCACCCACTCCCTCAAACCCATCGCGAACAAACTCGCCTGCACCGGTGACACAGTGCGATATTCCCCTACTCGCTTATCCCGACATTGAAACTCACGTGCAGCAGATCCTTGCGGATGCTGACGCCCTAAATTCCGATGTAAAACGACAGCGTTTGCGGGAAGTGCTAACCAAACACGTCGCGTCATTCGCTAAAGACTCACGAGACTGCAGCCTAACAGACTTGCACCTGGGCTGCACTCCGACCCATCGAATACAACCGTAACCGGTTGACGATCTTACAAAAGGGGGGACTACACCTGCAATATCAAGCAGGCCTGCCAGGGGTCGCTCCTGGGACACCGGACTTGCTCTCGACCTTTTGAGGCCAGTCGACCCCCAAATAAATACAAAAATTGCGGCCTTTGAAAAGCAATTTGTGGACTCGGTCCCTAAACAATGGACTGCATTTTCAGCCATCACGCTGAGCTTCATAGTGACTTCTCTACAGAGCTGGCCCGCTCCGTCGAGGGCCGCTATGTCATCTTGCTTCTTCCGTGACTTTCACACATGGACGGCTTCAACAGCACAGGACATGTGGGTTTTGTCTCTCCTTAGAGACCTCAGACTCCCCGTGCTCTTCTCTGGAACTTGCAAAGTGCACCTCCAGGCCGTCTTACCCACCCTAGCCACCCACCTCTCCGTCAGGCCACGCCTGGGCCCTGGCTCTTTTTGGTCACCTGCATCATCCACTGGTGATGTGAGCCTCCTTCTGTGATGGTTCCCAGCCTTCCTCTTCTGTTCCACATTGTTCGTGATGGCAAAGTTGCCTGCCTTTCTTGTGATCTTTCTGTGGCTCGCCGTGACCGGGGCTCCTGCTCTTCTTCCTTCCTGTGCGCTGTGCAAGCTTGACTTCGGATTCTCCTTAACTTTGCATCTGCGCATTCGCATTATTGTGGACTTTGGTTATTGTGCCTCCGTGAAGGGCACTTCACCGCCATTCGTGGCCTCACGGTGCGAAAGGGGGGGTCACACAAGACTCGCCCCATGATGCATCATTGTTGGATTTATCTTACCCAACATTATAAAAAATAGACACAAAAGGAATGAAGACGCTGGTTTCTCTTTCTCATGAGGAGGGCGTATGGGAGATTGTTCAGATCACAGCCTCTCAACACGCTCTAAACAATCTCTCCCGTCGCTCCTGCATTTATTTGAAAATAGGAGGGTTTTTCCCAGGCATAGTGTTCTAAGCAATAAGACACAACACAAAACATTGGACCAACACCTGTCACGACCCAACCACATCCGATCACGTCCTTGGTCCAGGCGCCCTTCCATCGGATGATGCTGAGTCATCTTTTTGAAGGCGAGACATCTAAAATCGTCCATAATACTAATGCAAGCTAAGCAAATAAATGATAACTTCTATAATATATTTAACAATCATGCACAAAACAGAGGATGGTCCACACACTGAGACCGGACCGGTCAAGCAGGTCCAACCTCCGTGACAGCATCCTTGCCACGACAAGGACAGCACCATGTCCGCCAACGGAGACGCCTGACCGAGACACTGGTGAAACCGAACGCGCTGCTCCGCCGCAAACAAAAAACATAACGACCGAAATAACAGGTATCCGCAGCGCCCCCACCGGTGAAGCGTGTAGCCTTAGTACCGTCGGGACGTCCACCAAAACCAGCTACGCAGGAGCCACGTGGTCTCGCAACGCTATCCACCATGCCGCTTTCGACGCCACTCACATGCTCCAGTAATTAGAAAAATTTGCCGTCACTCAGGCCGATCTCAGCGGAATCCCCAGACGTTCAAAGAGTTTTGTAGGGGGCCTGCTCATGGCCACCGCCTCCCACGGCACATTGTTTAGCATAGGAACCTCTTCGGTAAACGCCACCATCAGCTTAAACACGGTTAAGAAACAAATTGGTGAACTCCAAACCAAAATTCCGAACATCCGACGCAACATGGAGAGACAAACGGCTAACCTCCGATCGTTAGGCGAGACACTCAAGGGGACTATCCTTGTCCTCAACACTCACAATGTCATCCTGAACCAAACTAGACAGAGCATAAGTAAACTACTGTCGGTGGTCCAAACGGATTATGATCACACACAGATTGTTACCACATTGATGAATGACATGCTACGTTGAAACCTCTCCGTCCATAGACCACTTAGCAATGGGTAGAATCCCTCTGTACTTGGTTCCCCTGACCTTAATCAAAAGCATCCTGTCTAATGCTCTGGCAAGCCCCATTAGCCCTGTCCAAGCCCACTTGTTTTTTTCTCTCGGGAGTTCCACTGTCCTAAGCGCAACGCTGAGTTATGACCACCACGACACCACGACGAGACTCGCCCTGCCAAATCCAACCATGTGACTCGACGTCCCCAAAGATGCCATTTTGCATATTGAGGACGTCGCCTTCTACCACCGCCCAACCGAAAATTATGAGAGCGAGATTGAGATTTCTAACTTTTTCGGACAGTACAAATTGGAAGTTGATCCTGAGACGCTTACACAGATTCAGTTTGAAGGAACTCAGGCGATTGACATCACCCAGATTGACAACACCTTACGCGCTATTAGCACCCGAGCTCCCGCTCATGCATTCCTGGTCCGCAGCAGATAACATCTTAATTGCCCTGGTCAGTTTCGGTTACTGCATGACCTTCGGCATCGCCTACCTGCTCTACCGAAAGACAAATAACTTGCAGGGTCTTCTGAACCAGTGCTCAGGTGCGCGACCCAAAATCTTCCGTCGGAAAAGAACGACTGAACCCGAACCTAACCCCATACAGACAGGGTAGGAGGTCCTCCTTGACCTAAATTGCCCCCTGGACCTGACTACCCCCTTTTGAATCGAGACTAGGATTCAGCTCTCCCCAAGATTATAACCTCTACTTGGCACCTTCCCTCTCCTTGATTGATTTGTGGGGTTCTACTCCTAACCACTGTGCCCCCTACGTGCCAAGTTTGAGCTAACTACCTTTTCTTTCTCTTTCTCTCCCCACGTAGAGCTGCGTTGAGTTCTCCTTGTTTTTTGTTTTTTTTTTGTGATTTTTACTGACAACTCTACACCTAGGTAATGCTCGCCCTTAGTGTTAGCTACGCCCAATGCCCCATATTTCTACTCTCACTGCTATCCCAATAACCACACCTACACACATCCATCTACACACATCAATCCTGACCCATATACACATGTAGCCTGACCTTATTTTGGAAGTTGCCATGAACAACTGTTGTAGCCATAAGGGGGGTGATATGCACTCAGGCTGTACTTTGGTAACTGCATTGTTGTGTGTGTGTTCCTGCCAACCTGTGCCATCTTTCAACGAGACGTCGCCTATGTCCGCCATTGAGCCGGATCCAGCCGCCAAAGGGGGGGATATGTAGCGGACATGCCACGCAAAAAATGCCACCCGGCACCCCAGCCTCGCATTACCGCCGCTCCCCGCCGAGGTACCCTGTAACTCCAGAGTTCACACGCAGACTCGAAACGGATTAACACAATAAACTATCTTCAACAAGACACAGACATTTGCTTTGCCATGCCGACGCTAAGTGAATCACGTCTGCCTGAGACTTCAAAGGGGAGACCCACAAATGCTGGGTTTGCCCCCGAACGCTAAGTTAATTAACTAGTGAGGAGAAGCGGCTCAGAAAATGGATGGATGGATGGATGTTTTCAGTCATGATTTGAACGTGATAAAAGAGTCTGAGTTCCAAATGTCAGGTTTTTTGCCTGTGTACCTCATATTGCGAAGTTGGGAGTCTGCAGTGAATAAAAAACTAAGTTAGGTGCACTGTTTACATAAACAAGGTTTTCTTCTCATGATAAAAAAGAAGAAAAGACTACCGCCTCTGTAATTTTCTCATCATTATCAGATTAATGTGCATTATTATTGCGTAATTACACTCACAGAAATATTTAGTCCTGATTCTTAAACTATATTGACGTGGCAGATAACATTTACAACCATTTGAATTAAAATTTAACATGAACAAGCCAATAAACTTTATGTGCGACCTATTTGCGATACTAATGGAAATGAAACAATTAAGAATGAAAGTTATGCGATGTAAATAATAAACACGTGTTTCGAATAAACAACGACAGAGTTATGTATGTTTAAAACACATATATGAACGTGTATGTATTCCATATGAATTACTCCAACGTAACTAAAACACTTAGAAAGAGGTGCATGCACGTTATAATATTTAAATGACGTGCATAAAGTGGAAGTATTTTAAGTACATAAAAACCAATGCGTGTTAAACGAGATGTTTAGATTTTTTTTTCCCCCCTCCATTAACCTGTATGCACCATCTCATGTACAACCCCAATTCCAATGAAGTTGGGACGTTGTGTTAAACATAAATAAAAACTGAATACAATGATTTGCAACTCATGTTCGACCTATATTTAATTGAATACACTACAAAGACAAGATATTTAACGTTCAAACTGATCAACTTTATTGTTTTTAGCAAATAATCATTAACTTAGAATTTTATGGCTGCAACACGTTCCAAAAAAGCTGGGACAGGGTCATGTTTACCACTGTGTTAGATCACCTTTTCTTTTAACAACATTCAATAAATGTTTGGGAACTGAGGACACCTCACCAGGGAGGCGTCCGGGAGGCAACCAAATTAGATGCCCCAGCCACCTCATCTGGCTCCTCTCGTACTCGGAGGAGCACCGGCTCAACTCTGAGCTCCTCCCGGATGACGGAGCTTCTCACCCTATCTCTAAGGGAGATCCACCCTGCGGAGGAAACTATTTTCGGCTGCTTGTATCCGGGATCTTGTTCTTTCGTTCACGACCCACAGCTCGTGACCATAGGTGAGGGTAGGAACATAGATCGACTGGTAAATTGAGAGCTTCGTCCTTTCGGCTTCGTTCCTTCTTTACCACAACGGACCGATACAAAGTCCGCATCACTGCAGACGCTGCACCGATCCGCCAGTCGATCTCCCGCTCCAGTCTCCCCTCACTTGTGAATAAGACCCCAATATACTTCCTTTTCCGACTGAGGACCATGGTCTCAGATTTGGAGGTGCTGGTTCTCATCCCAGCCGCTTCACACTTGGCTGCGAACTGCTCCAGTGAGAGTTGGAGATCACTGGTTGATGAAGCCAACAGAACCACATCATCTGCAAAAAGCAGAGATGCAATACTGAGGCCACACAACCGGACCACCTCAACGCCTCGGCTGCACCTTGAAATTCTGTCCATAAAAGTTATGAACAGAATCGGTGACAAAAGGGCAGCCTTGGCGGAGTCCAACCCTCACCGGAAACAAATCCGACTTACTGCCGGATATGCGGACTAAACTCTGACTCCTGTCGTACAGGGACAAAACAGTACGTATCAGGGGGTTCGGTACCTTATACTCCAGAAGCACCCCCCACAGGACCCGCCAAAGGACACGGTCGAACGCCTTCTCCAAGTCCACAAAACACATGGAGACTGGTTGGGCGAACTCCCATGCACCCTTGAGGACCCTGCCGAGGGTGTAGAGCTTGTCCACTGTTCAACCTCAACCCCAGAGATAGGAGAGCCTGCCTCAGAGAACCCAAACTCTGCTTCCTCATGGGAAGGCGTGTAGGTGGAATTGAGGAGGTCTTCGAAGTATTCTCCCCACCGACTAACAACGTCCCGAGTCGAGGTCAGCAGCGCCCCATCCCACTATACACAGCAGTGTTGATGGTGCACTGCTTCCCCCTCCTGAGACGTCTTTTTCCATGGCCTCAGCGAACTCATCCCATACCCCACATTTTGCTTCAGCGACCACCAAAGCTGCATTCCGCTTCGCCAGCCGGTACCCATCAGCTGCTTAAGGAGTCCCACAGGCCAAAAAGGCCCGATAGGACTCCTTCTTCAGCTTGACGGCATCCCTCACCGTTGGTGTCCACCAACAGGTTTGGGGATTGGGGGCGTTCCTTCCAATCACGCCATTCCAGGTCTCACTGTCATTGCCCACGTGAGCATTGAAGTCGCCCAGCAGAACGATGGAGTCCCCAGCGGGAGTGCTCACCAGCACCCCCTCCAAGCACTCCAAAAAGGGTGGGTACTCTGAACTGCTGTTTGATGCATCGTCAAAAACAAAAGTCAGGACCCGTCCCCCCACCCGAAGACGGAGGGAGACTACCCTCTCATCCACCGAGGTGAACCCGAACGTACAGGCACCAACCTGGGGGACAATAAGTATACCCACACCTGCTCTGACTGGTACCAGAACCCAAGCTGTGTGTGGAGGCAAGTCCGACTATATCTAGTCGTAACTTCTCGACCTCACACACCAGCTCGGGGTCCTTCCCAGCCAGAGAGGTGACATTCCACGTCCCTAGAGCTTCTGTAGCTGAGGATCAGATCGCCAAGGTTCCTGCCTTCAGCCACCGCCCAGCTTGCACTTAACCCAACCCCTATGGCCCCTCCCACAGGTGGTGAGCCCATGGGTGTCATGGTCTGTGTTTTGGTTTGGGTTGTGTTTAGTTTTGTTCCATGTTTTCCTGTGTTCCATGTGTGTCGTGTGCTCATTAGGCTGTCGTGTCCACCTGTTCTCGTCTACTTTGTGTCGACCAATCAGCTCTCTCCAGTCACTCATGTCTTGTCCAGGTGTTCCTCGTTGTCTCGTCAATTTGTTTGTATTTGGTTCCCTGGTTTCTTTCAGTTCTTGTCGGTTCATTGTCGTTGTCACGTCTTTGCCATGTCATAGTCGCCAGTTGTCTTTATCATTGTGGTATGTCATTGTCAGGTGTCATTTTCCCTATCTATTCCATGTCTTACTCACAGGTCATAGTTTGTTTCCAGTTTTAGATATTCAAGTGTTTCTTTGTTACTTTGGTTTGGTTGTTATCTGTTGTGGGACTTCGTTCAGTTTTGCTTTATCCAATATCCTTGTTTTCCTTTTTTGAAGATTAAATATTATTATTTTGAGACTCCCGCACTCCTGCCTTGCCTCCCTGCTTCCCTGCAATTGTGTCCACCATGTTCTTGCCTTGCGTTCCTCGCCTTCGCCCTAACCACGTACGTGACAATGGGAAGGCGGACCCACGTTACCCTTTCGGGCTGTGCCCGGCCGGGCCCCATGGGTGCAGGCCCGGCCACCAGGCGGTCGCCTTCAAGCACCACCTCCAGGCCTGGCTCTAGAGCGGGGCCCCGGTGACCCGCGTCCTGGCAAGGGAACCCTAGATCCATTTGTTTATTCCTTTTCGAGGTTGTTGGAGCTGTGCTTTGTCTGGTCCCTGACCTAGGACCTGTTTGCCATGGGTAACCATAACAGGGGCGTGAAACCCCAGAAAAATGCAGCTCCTCGGATCATTGGATCACAAACCCCTCCACCAGAATAAGGTGACAGCTTCCAGGGGTCATTCATCTTCCATTCTGCTTATCCTCACTCGGTTCGCGGGCGTGCTGGAGCCTATCCCAGCAATCTTCGGGTGAGAGGAAGGGTATACCCTGAAATGGTCGCCAGCCAATCGCAGGGTGCACTTCATTTTGGAACACCTCAACGGCGCGGGGACCTACGCGAGGATCCTGTTCGTGGACTACTGCTCTGCGTTCAACACCATCATCCCTGAACTCCTCTCCTCCAAGCTCCTCCAGCTCAGTGTCTCGCCTGTCATCTGCCAGTGGATTTACAGCTTCTTGACGGGCAGGACACAGCAGGTGAGGCTCGGGGACACCACCTCATCTACACGCACCACTACCACCGGGCCGCCCCAAGGATGTGTCCTCTTCTCTCTCTAAACGAATGACTGCACCTCAACGCAGCCAGTTGTCAAACTCCTGAAGTTTGCAGATGACACCACAGTCATCGGCCTCATCAAAGACGGTGACGAGTCGGCATTGCGACAGGAAGTGGAGTGGCTGGAGCTGTGGTGCAGCCGACAGAACCTGGAGCTGAACAGGCTAAAGACTGTAGAGATGATTGTGGACTTCAGAAGGAAACCTTCGCCACAGCTGCCCCTCATGCTGTCCAACTGCCCTGTGTCAACCGTCGAGAACTTCAAGCTCCTGGGAATTACAGTCTCTCAGGACCTGAAGGGGGAGATCAACATCAACTCCATCCTCAAAAAGTCCCAGCAGAGGATGTACTTTCTGAGGAAGCACAGCCTGAGGCAGTTCTCCACAGCAGTTATCGAACCAGTCCTGTGTTCTTCCATCACAGTCTGGTTTGGTGCTGCTACAAAACAGGACAAACTCCGACTGCAACGGACAATCAAAACTGCTGAAAAGATTGTCGGTACCCCCCTACCCACCCTTGAGGACTTGCACGCTGCCAGAACTAAGACAAGAGCTTGCAAACTCCTCTTGGACCCTCCACATCCCGGTCACCAGCTCTTCCAGCTCCTTCCCTCAGGTTGGCGCTACCGAACAAAGCAAACTAAAACAAGCAGACATTCCAACAGCTTCTTCCCTCTTGCCATTAACTTCTTAAACAGTTAATTTACAACCCCATTGCAACATGCTGCCAATTTTGTCTTGAGTTTGTTGTCACATCTCTGTCGGGCCAATTATACATTACTCGTGCACTCACTGTAGTAGTCTCGCCATGCTGCACTATTTGCATATCTGTTGTTGACCAATACTGGCCACTCATGTGCCTGAGTAGCATCTGCAAATGTTGTCGCAATCAACATTGTCCCAGATTATCGCACAATTTGTCACTTTAAACTGCATCAATTTCTTGAAGTCTCTGCGCCCTTTGCACAATGGTCATTCCACCAGACTATTGTTGTATTAGTCATTTCAAACTGCTCGAATTGCTTGAAGACTCTGCATCTTTTTGCACAATTGTCAAGAAAAAAATTAAGAAATTGTACCGGCATTACCACATTACTGGTAACCTTTTATTGCTCAGTGACTGTTTTTTTCCAATGTCTTTATGTCCCAAAAGTATTCTTTGTCAGTTGACTGACAAATTCCTTGTGTTTTTGACATACTTGGCAAATAAAGATGATTCTGATTCTGATAGCTATATTCAGACCCTTTCCAAAAAAATAGAATATCATGGAAAAGTTTATTTATTTCCATTATTCCATTTGAAAAGTTAAACTTTGATAAATTATAGATTCAGGGCCCACAATATAAACTATTTCATGTATTTATTTGTTTATTTTCACATAATTTGGGCTTCCAGCTCATAAAACCTACAAAATCCATCCATCCATCCATCCATTTTCTGAGCCGCTTCTCAGACTAGGGTCACGGGCGTGCTGAGCCTATCCCAGCTATCATCAGCCGGGTATACCCTGAACTGGTTGCCAGCCAATCGCAGGGTACATACAAACAAACAACCATTCGCACTCACATTCACACCTACGGACAATTTAGAGTTGTCAATTAACCTACCACGCATGTTTTTGGGATGTGGGAGGAAACGGGAGTGCCCGGAGAAAACCCACGCAGGCACGGGGAGAACATGCAAACTCCACACAGGTGGGGCCGGGGATTGAACCGGTCCTCAGAACTGTGAGGCAGACGTTCTAACCAGTCGTCCACCGTGCCGCCCTACAAAATCAAGAATTTAAAATATTTTAATACTGTCAAGAAATCATTTACTCAGTTTTTGCAGAAAAAAGAGAAAGAACTTTGGGTCACATTAAATCAATCACAAAATGGTACTTTCAAAACAATATGTTAATACTAAGTTGGGAATCCCTTTGCTGCCTCGATGCGCCGTGGCATTGAGGCAATCAGCCTGTGGCATTGCCTGGGAGTTATGGAAACCCAGATTTCCTTGATGCTGTCAGTTGTTCTTTGTTTTTGGGTCTGGTGTCCCTTATTTTCCTCGTGATAATACCCCATAGAGTTTTCTCCGGGCACTCCGGTTTCCTCCCACATCCCAAAAACATTAATTAATTGAAGAATCTAAATTGCCCGTAGGTGTGACTGTGAGTGCGAATGGTTGTTTGTTTGTTTGTGCCCTGCGATTGGCTGGCAACCAGTTCAGGGTGTACCCCGCCTCCTGCCCGATGATAGCTGGGATAGGCTCGAGCACGCCCCCGACCCTAGTGAGGAGAAGCGGCTCAGAAAATGGATGGATGGATGGATAATACCCCATAGATTCTCAATGGGGTTTAGATCCGGCGAGTTGGCTGGCCAGTCAAGCATTGTGATGGCATGGGCATCGATCCAGGTTTTGGTGCTTCTGGCGGTATGGACAGGGGCCAGGTCGACAGAGCATTCCATGTGCTTTGGAAGGCAAGAAAACCTAAAGACCAAGGATGACGGTACATTGTACTGTATACGGTTTCGAACAACGCGGTATAATTACGACAAGGGAACTGGGAGTAAGTTTCACTGGTTAAAAATACACCTTGGATTTTTCCCCACAAATTATCGTGATTACTTGCACACGCTTTGGCATTGACAAAAAAGGTAAACCTCAGGAAAATCGTTTGAGAAATTAACACATTTTTATTTAATTTCTACGCCCATGTATTGCCTTAAATGGGAACTTTGACTCTCTCAACATGGCTGCCAGGTAGGAACGTCAGACAGCTAGACCAAACTGACACAGCCAGTGTTCATGTGAATGTGTGTCATCAGCCATCCATCCATTTTCAACACCGCTTATCCTGGTTAGGGTCACGGGACGCTGGAGCCTATCCCAGCTGACTTCAGGCGAAAGGCGGACTACACCCTGAACTGGTCGCCAGTCATTCACAGGGCACATATAGACACGGACAACCATTCGCACTCACATTCACACCGTCACTGAGTGGGAACTGAACCCACGCTGCCTGCACCAAAGTCAGGCGAGTGTACCACTACACCATCAGTGACTGTGTGTCATCAACGTGCAGTAATTCTACTTTCGTGGTGTCAAAATTCCACCAAGGTAATTCGATCTTTATTTAACAACGTTTCTTATCCACTCATCCATTCAGCATCCGTACCGCTTTATCCTCACTCGGGTCGCGGGCGTGCTGCAGCCTATCCAGCTATCTTTGGGCGAGAGGCGGGGTAAACCCTGAACTGGTTTACAGCCAATCGCAGGGCACATATAAACAAACAACCATTCGCGCACACATTCACACCCATCCATCCATTTTCTGAGCCACTTCTCCTCACTAGGGTCGCGGGCATGCTGGAGCCTATCCCAGCTGTCATCGGGCAGGAGGCGGGGTACACCCTGAACTGGTTGCCAGCCAATCGCAGGGCACATAGGAACAAACAACCATTCGCACTCACAGTCATGCCTACGGGCAATTTAGAGTCTCCAATTCATGCATGTTTTTTGGGATGTGGGAGGAAACCGGAGTACCCGGAGAAAACCCACGCAGGCACGGGGAGAACATGCAAACTCCACACAGGCGGGGCCGGGGATTGAACCCGGGTCCTCAGAACTGTGAGGCTGACGCTCTAACCAGTCGGCCACCGTGCCGCCACACATTCACACGTTAAGGGCAATTTAGAGTTTCTCCCATCAACCTATCACGCGTGTCTTTGGGATATGGGAGGAAAACCCACGCAGGAACGAGTAGAAGATGCAAACTCCACAATGGCTGGGCCGGGATTTGAACCCCGGACCTCAGAACTGTGAGGCAGACGTGCTAACCAGTCGTTCACCGTGCCGCCATATCCACTCATGTCATATCAAAATTCAATCTCACAGTTCTTTTCCAAAGGGAAAATATTTAAAATTTCCAGTTATTCTCAAAGCCAAAGAAGTTAATTTTGAAATGTTATGAACGGGGTTTATCCATCCAACAACAACGTACGACAACGATTTGGTATTGATACTAATAACGTGTGTGTGTGTGTGTGTGTCTGTGTGTGTGTGTGTGTGTGTGTGTGTGTGTGTGTGTGTGTGAGATGCTGTTGAACTACTCTCCATCTGTGTTTTGATTGTATGTCAAAGCCTTATGGACGGATATACATATACAAAAGTTTTCCAACTGAGAGATTTTTCTCTGGAGGACATTTTCTTTGGTCTCATTATGGACAATTCTAACAATGACCTTCTGGTAAATACCATTCTAGTTTTTGGGAATATTTTTGTACATAGATGCAAAGTTTTGAAGGTGAAACCTAC
This sequence comes from Phyllopteryx taeniolatus, assembly GCF_024500385.1. NCBI lineage: Eukaryota > Metazoa > Chordata > Actinopteri > Syngnathiformes > Syngnathidae > Phyllopteryx > Phyllopteryx taeniolatus. Next base: position 688,497 of record NW_026903195.1, read on the forward strand.
ATTTGCTTTTTTTCACAGAGTTTGTTTCTTTCTCGAAAGCCCTCAACTATATGAAACAGAATTGCTAATAATCTTTCTTGTATAGTTGAAGAATATATGCCATGTGACAAGCCCTCCCCATTTTTCTTTTATATTATTTGTATATTTTTGTTTATTCATTTTGGAATGTACCCGATCCTATTTGTAGGTCATTGTGATAAAAGCAATATTGTTTGTATTTCCTTCAATGGTTTTAAAAAAATATATACTAATTAAAAACAAAAAAAGTATTTCTACTTCCGGGTCAATGTTCCTTCTTTTCCTGTCGTCCATTTGTTGGGTAAGGTGAGTACTTTTCCAGCTCTTGCTGAAAACTGCCTTCAATGATCGTCAGCAGTGACATAGTCGTGTTTTCTGCAAGTGAGTTTATCGCAGTTGAGTGGACAGCGTGACAGTGTGTTAGTTTAAATAAGTTTAGTAGTTAAACTGTTGTTAAAATGGCAAACAACGCCCCACGCGGCCGTTTCCACATGGTGATTGCTATGCTAACAGTTGCTAACGTTTGGTCTTACACCATCCGTCTGGATACTTCGGCAGTCTTTGCATTTTAATAGATTGTGATTTAGCTGAGATATGAGTATTCGAGTCGTGTATAGTGAAAAGGTTGACATAAAATGTGCACTTTGCAGCTTTGTCGACGGCGTGCTAATCAACATGCAGAACGACGCTGGTGAATTTGTGGACCTCTACGTCCCTCGTAAATGGTGAGCAATAACGGATGTTAGTTCGCGCTGTACAATAAATACAGTAATCTTTTTGTTTTTGTGTGCTATTTATTTGACAGTGTAAAAGATACAATGATATAAATATGCTTAGTAAAATACGTACACAGTGTGTAAACAACAAACGCGTAGAATAATAAAAATGTAAATACAAAAAGGACAATGCCAGGGCTCACAAATACAACTTTTAAAAAAATGTAATAAGTGTACGCTAGTCAAACCTCGGGGCAGGACCGCGCTGGATGGCCACTGTCACACAGTCACATTTGAGCATGTTTTGTAATGGTGGAGAAACCTACTTGTAAGTGCCCATGACATACAGAGAACATATTTTCTATTTGGCCCGAAGTGAGTTTTTTGTTCTTGTGCGTGTGTGTGCGCATGCGTATACTGCTAACGGCAAAGATTGCCTGCTTAATTTATATCTCATTTTCATTTCACTCATTTTTACAAACACAGTCATGTGCAGAGGTTTTAATACCTTGGTTATGAAGCTAGCAAAGCTAATACATCTCTGTTAATCAATCTAAACCCTGTTTATAGCATAGACAAGAAGATGCTGTATGTGCAAAGTTAAACAGCCCAGACTCTTTTAAAGAAGATTGTATTGGAAAACAAACTATCATTAAAGTGCAATAATTGCATTCGTAATGATTTGTCCATGTTCTGTTTGGGGACGAACAAATGATCAAATTAACGAAAAGCCATTTTTTTTCTCCCCCCCCCCCCCCCTCCAATTTACTTGTTTTGTTTGCTACGGCTTGTTGCGGACAAACTTATTGTTCACAGTAGCATATTTTCCTACGAAGTATCATGCATGTCGAGTAGGGCTGGGCTATATGGTGAAAAAAAAAAAATCGTTTTTTCATATCGTCCAATCTCGATTATTTTTTTTTTTATACCTTTTAAAACTTTTTAAATAGCCAGTTTTAAAGCATTTGTACTAAAAACTGAAGCAAGAGATTAGTTCAACATTTTGGCGCCTTTTCGTAACAACACTTCTAGTCAATATTTAAAACAGTAACCCCAACATCATATTGGCATACTAAGTAAATCAGGCAACTAAAATAAATATAGAAAAATATAACAATTTTAACACAACAGTACAACAAATGTGGAGAAATATAAGAATATTGTACTAGTTTTAAGTCTTGTTTTTTTTTTTGGGAGGTTCAAGGTACAAAATAAACAAACTGCCCTCTCGGGGATAATGACGACACCTTGGATTATAAACATGATCATTCTCCAGTACACTGTTAACATTATTGCTAATTTCAAGAACGACTCTGATTTGCTTTTGTCACATACATTCCAGCCATGTTAAATCGGGAAAATACGCACACAGCTGATAATCAAGATAGACGAGAAATTTATCACGACTTTCGATCACTCAATCGTCCAGCCCTAATCTAAACTCACTGTCAATCTTTACTCAATGCCAAACTATGGTATGTCATGGTAATGCTGAAACTCCTCAAAAAGGGTGTGACCAAATCGTGTGCTGTAGTACTAGTGTAGTGTGTCTCTCACTGGTGCGACCAATCTTTTTAGTTGATCACACCACTGCTGCTAGTGCAAAAGTCAGTGCCCTGCCCCTCAATATTGCAATTCCCCCCCGCCCCCCAAGGATCACTTTTTGTTTTTCAACAAACAAGCATGAAATTAACCCCAAGTTCAATTAAATACACGTTTTATTATAATTGTTCTTTCTTATAGGTTGGGCTCATTCTAAGATAAAGGGAAATTAAGCATGAATTAATAAAATGGTTTATTCATCAATTTCAATTACAGTTCTAAACTAAATACTTTGACTTGCAGTCTTCTATGCGTTCACCCCAAATATGTTAAAGTCTGCCAAACAATGTTGACAACAGCATCACTATGGCCTAACACAAGGATGGTCCCTACCTGGGATTTTTTTTCTTTTCAATAAAAAATAACCAAATTATTTATTTTGGGGGTAGGGCTTGAGTATTTTGCCTTCACCGAGGGCTGTCCTCTTCAAATCATGATGTGAGTGGCGGGCACATTTTCATTGGCTGCTGCTGGTGCTACTAAAAATGCTAATAAAGTCCCTGTAAAGTGAAAATAAATATCTTGCAAATTTGACATACCACACAATACATACAAAGAATAAGACTAACCAGAATACATATCACAGAATCACGTTCACTGTAATTAGAACATTAACCAACATTTGTTTTACCATTTCAGCTGTTTTTATACTCACATCTTGGTGATGAAAAGCGTTACTCGCGTAACTCCATTTATTCATGTTTTTTATTTTTAATAAATATGGAAGCCTTAATTTATTAACGATTTTGATAATGTTGTGCAATTGAGCGGTATGCAGAATTATTTTTATTGTAACAGTCCTGCTGTAATGTTATTGACCAAATTTTAAGAATAGGGAAATTCGAAAAATTTGGACTTGGCTTGATGGTAGCTTTAACGCTTTTCAAACTTTTCGAAAAGCCCCTCTGAATAGTTTTGAGTGACAAAATATTGACAGCTTTTTTTGGGGGCTGGGGGGGTGCACAATAACAGTTTTTTTTTATTTTTTTGTCACCGATGGCGATAACTTGCTGCCTCTCCCAGCCGATATCGATAACGAATCTTCTTTTCATTTCGGCTTGTCCCTTGAGGGGTCGCCACAGCGCGTCATGCCTTTCCATGTAAGCTTATCTCCTGCATCCTCCCCTCGAACACAAACTGCCCTCATGTCTTCCCTCACGACATCCATCAACCTTATGTTTGGTCTTCCTCTAGCTCTCTTGCCTGGCAACTCCATCCTCATCATCAGTCTACCAATATACTCACTATTTCTCCTCTGGATGTGTCCAAACCATCAAATTCTGCTCTCTCAAACTTGGTCTCCAAAACATCGAACCATGGCTGGCCCTCTGAGCTCATTTCTAATTTTATCCAACCTGTTCACTCCAAGAGCGAACCTCAACATTTCCGCCACCTCCAGCTCTGCTTCCTGTTGTCTCTTCGGTGCCACTGTCTCTAATCCGTACATTATGGCTGGCCTTACCACTGTTTTATAAACTTTGCCCTTTTCCAAGCAGAGACTCTTCTGTCACATAACACACCTGACACCTTCCTCCACCCGTTCCAACCTGCTTGGACCCGTTTCTTCACTTCCTGACCACACTCACCATTGCCCTGGAAGGTTGACCCTAAGTATTTAAAGTCCTACACCTTTGCTATCGCTTATCCCTGTACCCTCACTCTTCCCCCACCACCCCTCTCATTCATGCACATATATTCTGTCTTACTTTGGCTAATCTTCATTCCTGTGCTTTCCAGTGCATGCCTCCATCTTTCTGTTCCTCCACCTGCTCCCTGCTTTCACTGCAGATCACAATGTCATCTGCAAACATCATGGTCCACAGGGATTCCAGTCTAACCTCATCTGTCAGCCTATCCATCACCACCGCAAAGAGGAAGGGGCTCAGGGCTGATCCCTGATGCAGTCCCACCTCCACATTAAATTCGTCTGTCACACCTACAGCACACCTCACCGCTGTTCTGCTGCCCTCGTACATGTCCTGTATTATTCTAACATACTTCTCTGCCACTCCAGACTTCCGCATGCAGTACCACAGTTCCTCTCTGGGTGCTCTGTCATAGGCTTTCTCTAGATCTAGCAAACTACTGGCACCAGTGAACATATTTCCATCTCTATCCTTAATCACCCTAACCTGCTGCACATCCTTCCCATCTTTTATCAGTCTGTCTGGCCAGGCTGTATAGATCCTTTTCTCCTTCTTTAGTGTCCAACCTGCCATACATGTCATCATATGCCTCTTGTTTGGCCTTTGCCACCTCTACCTTTGCCCTGTGTCGCATCTCAATGTATTCCTTTCGCCTCTCCTCGGTCCTCTGTGTCCCACTTCTTCTTAGCTAACCTTTTTCCTTGTATGATTTCCTGTACTGTGAGGTTCCACCACCAAGTCTCCTTCTCTCCTTTACTGCCAGAAGATACACTAAGTACTCTCCTGCCTGCCTCTCTGATCACCTTGGCTGCAGTGGTCCAGTCTTCTGGAAGCTCCTCCTGTCCACCAGTCTTCTGGAAGCTACTCCTGTCCACAGAGAGCCTGTCTCACCTTTTCCCGAAAAGCCGCACAACGCTCGTTCTGTCTCAGCTTCCACCACATGGTTCTCTGCTCTGCCTTTTGTCTTCCTAATCTTCCTCCCCACCACCAGAGTCATCTTACACACCACCATCCTATGCTGTCTAACCACACTCTCCCCTACCACTACCTTAGTTGATAACCTCCTTCAGATTACATCGTCTGCACAAGATGTAATCCACCTGCGTGCTTCTACCTCCACTCTTGTAGGTCACCCTATGTTCGTGCCTATTCTGGAAAAAAGTGTTCACTACAGCCATTTGTATCCTTTTTGCAAAGTCTACCACCATCTGTCCCTCCAAGTTTCTTTCCTGGATGCCGTACTTACCCATCACTTCTTCATCACCCCTACTTCCTTCACCAACATGTCCATTACAATCTGCACCAATCATGACTCTCTCTCTCTCTCTCTCTCTCTCTCTCTCTGTCTGGGATGCTCAGAACTACTTCGTCTAGCTCCTTCCAGAATTTCTCTTTCACCTCTAGGTCACATCCTACCTGTGGGGCATAGCCACTAATCACATTATACACCCTCAATTTCAAGTTTCAGCCTCATCACTCAATCTGATACTCTTTTCACCTCCAAGACATTCTTAACGAACTCTTCTTTTAAAATAACCCCGACTCCATTTCTCTTCCCATCTACACCATGGTAAAATAATTTAAACCCTGCCCCTAAGCTTCTAGCCTTACTGCCTTTCCACCTGGTCTCTTGGACACACAATATATCAACCTTTCTCCTAATCATCATGTCAACCAACTCCTGAGACTTTCCTGTCATAGTCCCAACATTCAAAGTCCCCACATTCAATTCTCTGCTCTGTGCTTTCCTCTTCTCTTTCTGCCAAAGAACCCGCTTTCCACCTCTTCTTCTTCGACCCACAGTAGCTGAATTTGCGCCGGTGGCGGAGGTTGTTAACCCGGGCCACGACCGATCTGGTATGGAATTCTTTGGATGAACGCTCATTTGTTTGGCAAAGTTTTAAGCCGGATGCCCTTCCTGACGCAACCCTCTGCATTTATCCGGGCTTGGAACCGGCCTACAGTTTGCACTGGCTTGCGCTCCCCATAAGGCTGCATTGATATCGATATCAGAATCAGAATCATCTTTATTTGCCAAGTATGTCCAAAACACACAAGGAATTTGTCTCCGGTAGTTGGAGCCGCTCTAGTACAACAGACAGTCAATTTACAGAACACTTTGGAGACATAAAGACATTGACAAAAAACAACAACAAGCAACAATTGTGCAAAAAGATGCAGAGTCCTCTAGCACTTAGAGCAGTTCGAATGGCTAATATCGCAATAGTCCGGTGCAATGACCATTGTGGAAAGGGCACTGAGACTTCAAGGAGTGTATGCGGTTTAAAGTGACGAGTAGTGCGATAATCTGGGACAATGGTTGTGCAAATGTTACAGATACTCCTCAATCAGTGTGCAAATGGAGCAGATGCTACTCTGGCATGAGTGGCCACTATATGCAAATAATGCAGCACGGCGAGACAACTACAGTGAGTGCAGGAGTAATACATAATTGGCCCCACAGAAATGTGACAACGAACTCAAGTCAAAAAATTGCCAGCTTGTTGTAATGGAATTATAAGTTAGCTGTTTAAGAAGTTGATTGCAAGAGGGAAGAAGCTGTTGGAATGTCTACTAGTTCTAGTTTGCATTGATCGGAAGCGCCTACCTGAGGGAAGGAGCTGGAAGAGCTGGTGACCGGGGTGGGGAGGGTCCGAGAGGATTTTGCACGCCCTTGTCTTAGTTCTGGCAGCGTGCAAGTCCTCAAGGGTGGGTAGGGGGGGTACCGACAATCCTTTCAGCAGTTTTGATTGTCCGTTGCAGTCGGCGTTTGTCCTTTTTTGTAGCAGCACCAAACCAGACTGTGATGGAAGAACACAGGACTGATTCGATGACCGCTGTGTAGAACTGTCTCAGCAGCTCCGGTGGCAGGCCGTGCTTTCTCAGAAGCCGCAGGAAGTACATCCTCTGCTGAACCTTTTTGAGGACGGAGTTGATGTTGGTCGCCCACTTCAGGTCCTGGGAGATTGTAATTCCCAGGAACTTGAAGGTCTCGACTGTTGACACAAGGCAGCTGGACAACGTGAGGGGCAGCTGTGGCGAAGGATGCCTCCTGAATTCCACGATCATCTCTACAGTCTTGAGCGTGTTCAGCTCCAGGTTGTGTCGGCCGCACCACAGCTCCAGCCGCTCCGCTTCCTGTCGATATGCAGACTCGTCACCGTCCTTGATGAGGCCGATGACAGTGGTGTCATCTGCAAACTTCAGGAGTTTGACAGTCGGGTTCGCTGAGGTGCAGTCGTTCGTGTAGAGAGAGAAGAGCAGCGGAGAGAGGACACAACCTTGGGACGCCCCAGTGCTGATGCTGCGTGTGGATGAGGTGGCCTCCCCCAGCCTGACCTGCTGTGTCCTGCCCGTCAGAAAGCTGTAAATACACTGGCAGATGGCAGGTGAGACGCTGAGCTGGAGAAGCTTGGATGAAAGGAGTTCAGGGATGATGGTGTTGAACGCTGAGCTGAAGTCCACGAACAGGATCCTCGCGTAGGTCCCTGCATTGTCGAGGTGTTCTAGGATGAAGTGCAGTCCCATGTTGACTGCATCATCCGCAGATCTGTTCGCTTGGTAGGCAAACTGCAGGGGGTCCAGCAGGGGACCTGTGACACTCTTGAGGTGGTCGAGCACAAGACGTTCAAAGGACTTCACGACCACAGATGTCAAAGCGACAGGCCTGTAGTCATTCAGACCCGAGATTGCAGGTTTCTTGGGGACTGGGATGATGGTGGAGCGTTTGAAACAGGATGGAACTTCGCACATTTCCAGTGATCTGTTGAAGATCTGAGTGAAGACTGGCGCGAGCTGGTCCGCGCAGACTTTGAGGCAGGATGGGGACACGTGGTCCGGGCCTGCCGCTTTGTTAATCTTTTAGTCAAATCAAATAGTTTTTAAAATAGTTTATATCAGGAGTCTTCTGAACTCGATACATTTTCATTGTTGTGGTAACACCTGCAGCGCCGCTCACGATGCATCAAGCCTTTGGCAGAATTCCGTTTGCTCCGTAGATGCACACAACTGGGAATTTCAAGGGAAAGTTAACTAAAGGTTTCTTTATACTCGCACGGGCAGGGACCGCGCTGAGGTCACTGCGATTATCTCGCGCGCAGTTTTCCTTTATACCGGAGCGCAACCCACGCACGCCGTTTTGAAAATTTGCTCCACTTCTTTTCCAAGTCAGGGGTTTCACTACGGGTGGTATTAGCTCGGACACCAAAGGGTGGCCTGGTAGCCCTTTTTGCTTTCCATTCCGGAACAAGGCAACAACAATAGCGACCGTGGAACAGTGTCTACTAGAATAAATGGACCTAGATGACCAGTGGATGCATTTACTTATGCTGCAAAATCGATCAAGAAGGCAACGGCGTAGGTGGTATGTGGAACCAAGGGGAACGCTCAGTTGGTCACCATAGCATGTGACTAAAACGGACAACTCACAAGAGATGATCTCTGGCATTCTACGTACAGTAACAATTTTTGCTGTGTGTGCATCAAGTGCCGAATAGGGGGCGCGCAGCCCTATACGTCGGTCATTTGATGCAATCCGGGCACTGGTGGCCACGTGAGCGTGGTAGTATAAAGAGGCCTTAAGGCTAACAGCTATCGAATATTTTAGTATTAGAGTATCCAACTAAAAAATATCGCATAATCAAGTATTCGGATGAATTATATATTTGCTTGGTTAAAGACCAATTATGAATACACACAAAAATAAGCCCTTTCACTTAAAAATTTACGACAGTTGTTTTTCTTTCGTAAATCAGCTTTTTTATTTCTTGAATTCACATTGAGCAGCAAACGTTACTTGTCGAAATATTTTCAGTGAGGCAAGAAAACATACATTTCTATTTAAACTTACAATTTTTTTTCTTAGGGTTCATAGCATTTATAGTAAGTATAAAAAACCCATAAGGCATTTAAAAAAGGCATAAGGAGCTTGTTGTGCAACTTCGTTTGAGCATCTAGCGTTTTAGGATGTGACATAATTAAGAAGAAATACAGTAGGTTCATAGGCTGTGCATTTATTAGCTTGGACCAGGATGATGAAATTGAAGACACCTCGGTAGGAAACAAGTATTACCTTAAATCTTTTCACAAACTTTGCCACTCGCAACCTTTTATTTTTCCCCCCCCCATCCCCTACAGTACTTGACTCAAACTGTAGCGCTTGCAGATCTGCTGGTGGGATACTGGCCATAATATAGTACAACTACTATAACGTGATGCAAGGTATTCAGGGTTCTGACTGTCTCAGCTTGACAATTCTCCAAACTTTTTTTTTTTTTTTGTTTTTTTTTTTTTTTTTTTTTTTTTTTTTTGGTCGATTAACACATTCACTGCCATTGACGGCTTTAGAAGTCAAATACCCACGTTAACTGGGAAGGCTGGCAGTGAATGAGTTTTAACGGGTGGGTACCGTATATACCAATAGGATTGTAATGCCCTCGGAAGTGGTCAAGGAGGAAGGTAGTCGCTAATGCACTTTGAGTTAATTTATTGAACTCGCGGCAACAGAAGATGATCAAAAACTTACAAGCTGTGTATGGTACGGTACTCTTTTTGGGCATGAAATCATACTGTTGCTCGCAAATACTCACTTCTGTCCCAAGTCTGGCCTCCACCACTCTTTCCCATAACTTCATTGTGTGGGTCATCAACTTTATTCCTCTATAGTTCCCAAAGCTCTGCACCTCACCCTTATTCTTAAAAATGGGCAGCAGCACAGTTTTCCTCCATTCCTCAGGCATCTTCTCACATGCTAGAATTCTGTTGAACAAGCTGAGCACTTTTCACCTCCAAGACATTTTTAGCTACCTCTTCCTTTTGAAATAACCCCAACTCAATTTCTCATCCCATCTACACTATGGTAAAATAATTTGAACCCTGCCCCTAAACTTCTAACCTTATGCCTTTCAAACACCAGCGCTCGCAGTTGTGATCCACACACGTGCATACACACACACACACACACACACAGGAAAATGTGTTTATAAACCATAACCACAGCAGCACATCAATATTCATGCAGGAGTTGACTTCAATGAACTCCTTTGCAGCATCGTTTGATGGACAGCTAAATGTCGCAAATCACAGTCCAGCAGCTTGAGGGCTTTTAGTTTATCAGAATCATCTTTGTTTGCCAAATATGTCCAAAAAACAAGGAATTTGCCTCCGATAATTGGAGCTGGTCTAGTACGACAACAGACAGTTGACAGAGAAGACTTTTGAGACATAAAGAGACTGACCAAAAAAAACAAACCTCACTGCGCAATAAAGGTTTACTAGTTATCTGGTAATGCCGGTACATTTATTTTTTTTACAATTGTGCAAAAAGATGTAGAGTCCTCTAGCACTTACAGCAGTTCGAATGACTAATATTGCAATAGTCTGGTGCATTGACCATTGTGCAAAGGGCGGCGAGATTTCAAGCGAGTAGTACGATAATCTGGGACAATGTTGATTGTGCAAATGTTGCAGATACTCCTCAGTCAGTGTGCAAATCGAGCAGATGCTACTCTGGCATGAGTGGACAGTATTGGTCAACAACAGATATGCAAATAGTGCAGCGTGGTGAGACTACTATAGTGAGTGCACGAGTAATATATAATTGGCCCGACAGAAATGTGACGACAAATGTGTTGGAATGTCTGCTAGTTTGCATTGATCGGTAGCGCCTACCTGAGGGAAGGAGCTGGAAGAGCCGGTGACCGGGATGTGGAGGGTCTGAGGATTTTGCACGCTCTTGTCTTAGTTCCAGCAGCGTGCAAGTCCTCAAAGGTGGGTGTAGGGGGTGTTGAGGTGCAGTTGTTTGTGTAGAGAGAGAAGAGCAGCGGAGATAGGACACAACCTTGGGGCGCCCCAGTGCTGATGCTGCGTGTGGATGAGGTGGCCTCCCCCAGCCCCACCTGCTGTGTCCTGCCCGTCAGGAAGCTGTAAATCCACTGGCAGATGGCAGGTGAGACGCTGAGCTGGAGAAGGCGCTCTCCTTCGAGCCCCACCTCCAGGCCTGGCTCCAGAGGGGGGCCCCGGTGGCCCGGGCAAGGGAAACCTGAGTCAATTTTTTTTTTTCGTCATGGGGGGGTCTTTAGCCGTGCTTTGTCTGGTCCCTTACCTAGGACCAGTTTGCCATGGGTGACCCTACCAGGGGAGTGAAGCCCCAGGCAATTTTGCTCCTAGGATCATTGGGACACACCCCTCCACCACGATAAGGTGACGGCTCAAGGAGGGTAATTTTAATTTGAATACCATTTAAAATAAAATGTTTCTCCTGGTTCTTTGTTTTCTTAAGAATTGTACACATCTGACAAATCCTACCTGGGTAATAAAACATATGAACACAACTGTGTGTTTTCTCATTTCTTAACCATTGGGCCACGGCTGCCCTTGAAAGGTATATGATACTGGTTCCACGCATGAGCAAAGGGAGGAAGGAAGGGTGGGGCATTGTTAAATCAGTTCAGGTGAAACAATACAACCATTAGTTCAGAGAGTTGCAGATATGGACAGGCTACGTCATTGCCCATTGTAAAGTAATTAAGTGGAACCATGAATAAGGTAGGGGGCACGGTGGCCGACTGGTTAGAGCGTCAGCCTCACAGTTCTGAGGACCGGGGTTCAATCCCCGGCCCCGCCTGTGTGGCGTTTGCATGTTCTCCCGGTGCCTGCATGGGTTTTCTCCGGGCACTCCGGTTTCCTCCCACATCCCAAAAACATGCATGAATTGGAGACTAGATTGCCCGTTGGTGTGAATGCGAGTGCGACTGGTTGTTTGTTTGTATGGGCCTGCAATTGGCTGGCAACCAGTTCAGGGTGTACCCCGCTTCCTGCCCGATGATAGCTGGGATAGGCTCCAGCACGCCCGTGACCCTAGTGAGGAGAAGCGGCTCAGATGGATAACTTCACAAAGGATGCTTTCCCAGTAAAGTCTCTTGCTTTTTAGAGTAAAACTCTCCCCTTTATACGAGTTACAAGCAGTGGTTTGAATCCCAAAGCTTTGGTTGGAGTTTTACACACATTTGCAGTTTTTATCGCTTAAAAATGCTTCCCAGCGCCTGCTGTACACTTTTTTTTATTTTGACTCATAACTTCACAAAGGGTGCTTTCCAAGTGAATTCTCTTGCATTTAAGAGTAAAACTCTCCCCTTTATACTAGTTACAGGCAGTGGTTTGAATCCCAAAGCTTTGGTTGGAGTTTTACACACATTTGCAGTATTTATCGCTTAAAAATGCTCCCCAGTGCCTGTTGTACACTCGGAAAATGGATGGATGGATGAATAAGGTACTCTCCCCACCGACTCACAACGTCGCGAATTGAGGTCAGCAGCGCCCCATCTCCACTATACATAGTGTTGATGGTGCACTGCTTCCCCCTCCTGAGACACCGGATGGTGGACCAGAATTTCCTCGAAGCAGTCCGGAAGTCGTTCTCCATGGCCTCACCAAACTCCTCCCATGCCTGAGTTTTTGCCTCAGCGACCACCAAACCTGCATTTCGCCTGGCCAGCCAGTACCCATCAGCTGCCTCAGCAGTCCCATGGGCCAAAAAGGCCCAATAGAACTCCTTCAGCTTGACGGCATCCCTCACCACTGGTGTCCACCAACTGGTTTGGGGATTGCCGCCACGACAGGCACGACTACCTTACGGCCACAGCTCCGGTCGGCCGCCTCGGCAATATAGGCATGAACATGGTCCACTCGAACTCAATGTCCCCCGCCTCCCCCGAGACGTGGGTGAGCACAGAAGTCCAATAAAAAAACACCACTCAGGTTCTGATCGGTGGTGGGGCGTTCCCCCCAATCACGCCCTTCCAGGTCTCACTGTCATTGCCCACGTGAGCATTGAAGTCCCCCAGCAGAACGATGGAGTCCCCAGCGGGAGCGCTCTCCAGCACCCCCTCCAAGGACTCCAAAAAGGGTGGGTACTCTGAACAGCTTTTTGGTGCATAGACACAAACAGTCAGGACCCGTCCCCCCCAACCCGAAGGCAGAGGGAGGCGACCCTCTCATCCACCAGGGTGAAAACTCTAACGTACAGGCGCTCAGCCGGGGGGCAATAAGTATACCCACAGCTGCTCGGTGCCTCTCACCATGGCCAACTCCAGAGTGGAAAAGAGTCCAACCCTTTTGAAGAGGACTGGTACCAGAGCCCAAGCCGTGTGTGGAGGCGATCCCCACTATATCGAGTCGGAACTTCTCAACCTCACCCACCAGCTCGGGCTCCTTCCCTGCCAGAGAGGTGACGACGTTCCACGTCCCTAGAGCCAGTTTCTGTAGCCAGGGTTTGGATCGCTAAGGTCCCTGCCTTCGGCCACCGCCCAGCTCGCACTGCACCTGATCCCTATGGCCCCTCCCACAAGTGGTGAGCCCATGGAAAGGGTGACCCATGTTAACCTTTTGCGTAGACTTGCGAGGTGAATTGATGGGAGTGTCATTTGGAATCCTCTCTTATGGAGCTTGACCTTGATTCCGGCTTGCTTCCCCCTGTGCCGTCGCATCCATGGGCCGTAGATCACAGCCAGTCTACGGGTTATTAACTGAGAGAAAAATTTGAAAAAGTGAGTGAGAGAAAAATTCGAAAAAGTCGGTGAAAGAAAGTCCAGAGTAGACTGTGGAGCAAGGTTTTCGGGATTCCTGCTTTCACCTTTTTGTCCCTCCTGCACAGTCAACCTTCCTTCAAAAATCCTGTGAGCTTTTCCACAATACCGTAATAAATTTGCATACGGTGAGATTAATACCAATAAGACTGAACCGTGACATATAGCAAACATTTGAGTGCACTCGAGCGAACAGGGCAAGTAAAAGTTTGCCACTGGCAAGAAAAACTGTTTAAAAAGTAAACTTTGAGCCCTTTATCTAGTAGTATACTAATATCATATCATTTATCATATATCATGTTTGGGATATGTAATATAATAAGAAGAAAAGAATGCCTGTTTATTGTCACAACAATACACGGGTACAGAGAGATTGGGGTGCGATGTATAATTTAGGGTTGGGAACAATAAACTGATGCAACCAGATGCAACCTACATCGCCTGGCGTTTCGGTGAAGTCAACTCTGTCAACTGGGTGAGTGAAACAATAAAATTTGTCTATGGACATTGAGACTGCTAACAAGGTAAACGGTTACTTGCACTTTTGCACTGTTGGTTTTTAGGGTTTATTTTAGTCTTCAAACCAACATGAGCGCTCATGACCCAAAAAAAAAAACAACTTAACATTGGGCTAAAACTTAACTTTAGTTCATAGGTTTGATATTGACACTGGTTATAAAGAACCTAGAGTCAAACGTTCATTTTAGTCTATACTGCGGGCTGCTAAGAAAATGGATGTTCATAATTTGCACACCCTTTATTTAAACCATGCAAACTTTTTTTGACCCAGCACCCTAAAACTATTGGAAACAAGAATCGTTTGGAACTGGAATCACTCAAATTCAAATTATGACCAACCTTAATGAAGAGTGCCAGTGACAAAGGGGAAGTGTTGCTGCTGAGCAAGCCGGCAGATGCGTGTCATTAGTGGATCCAAACTTGTGTTGGCCCAGTTGAACGGCGGAGGGCTGTTGTGTGTTTTGATCGTAATTTTAATTATAGATCTAATTTATTGTCCAATGAGCGAACGTTGCAGACGAAGATGTATAGGAACGGTACTCTGCAGGGGTTAATGTTTACGTTAGCAGTCAGCCCACGGCAACAACTGTGCTCTGCATGCGGCCAAATCGCTCCTGCTCGCTCCTCTGTCGACTTCAGCTGCTAAGCTAAAGACCCGCTGACGACCAGTGAGCTGCTGAATGATATGGCTCTAGTTGTCGGTCCGAATTTAATTTTTTCTTTCTTTATTTATTTATTTTTGTCACGCTGTCGGGCCGAAATGACGTAATTTTATCCCCAAAATCTGGCCAATAGTTATTGGTCCGATAGTGATTGTGCGTCCCTACTTTTTTTCTATTTTCTTCAGTTTAATTTAGGGGTGTAACTAATAGTTTAATAATGGATTAATCTCTTTATATTGTTGGTTAATCAGTGAATCTGATTTAAACAAACAAACAAAAAAACATGCTTTAATTTCTATCCCCTTATTCAAAAACAGCAAATTATTTCAAATTGACAGTGGAGAAAATGCACATACATTTATGATTGTTACTGGTTTGGTCCGTAACGTCAGAAAAAAGCCATATATGTGGATAATTCCTTTCCAAAGTAAAAGCAGTTGTTTGCAAATGTTTTATCTTGATTCAACACAAAGATGGAGGATTACATATTTACTAAGAAGCTTAAATTTTGAGGGTTTGGACAGTTTAAAGATGCCATATTTACCAAACCACCTTTTTCTACCCCTCCTGGAAGCTGTCACCTTATCATGGTGGAGGGGTTTGTGTGTCCCAATAATCCTCGGAGCTAAATTGTCTGGGGCTTCACGCCCCTGGTAGGGTCACCCATGGCAAACTGGTCCTAGGTAAGGGACCAGACAAAGCACGGCTAAAGACTCCTATAATCAAACATAAGTGGAGCGGGGTTTCCCTTGTCCGGACGTGGGTCACCGGGGCCCCCGTCTGGAGCCAGGCCTGGAGGTGGGGCTCGAAGACGAGCGCCTGGTGGCCGGGCCTGCACCCATGGGGCCCGGCCGGGCACAGCCACGAAAGGGTAACGTCGGTCCCCCTTCCCATGGGCTCCCCACCTGTGGGAGGGGCCATTTGGGTCGGGTGCAGTGTGAGCTGGGTGGTGGCCGAAGGCAGGGACCTTGGTGATCCGATCCCCGGCTTCAGAAACTGGCTCTCGGGATGTGGAATGTCACCTCTGGCAGGGAAGGAGCCTGAGCTGGTGTGTGAGGTCGAGAAGTTCCGACTAGGTATAGTGGGACTCTCCTCCACACACAGCTCGGGCTCTGGTACCAGTCCTCTCGAGAGGGGTTGGAATCTCTTCCACAGTTTCGGTATACTTATTGCCCCCCCGGCTCGGCGCCTGTACGTTGGGGTTCACCCCGGTGGATGAGGTACTGACTGTTGTTTGTGCCTATGCACCAAACAGCCGTTCAGAGTACCCACCCTGTTTGGAGTCCTTGGAGGGGGTGCTGTAGAGCGCTCCCGCTGGGGACTCCATTGTTCTGCTGGGGGACTTCAATGCTCACGTGGGCAATGACAGTGAGATCTGGAAGGGTGTGATTTGGAGGAACGCCCCCTGCCCCCGCCTATCAGAACCTGAGCGGTGTTCTGTTATTGGACTTCTGTCCTCATGTTCAAGCATAAGTGTGTCCAGATGTCCACTCGGCACCAGGACACTCTAGGTCGCAGTTTGATGATCGACTTTGTGGTCGTGTCATCGGACTTGCGGCCGCATGTCTTGGTCACTCTGGTGAAGAGAGGGGCGGAGCTGTCAACTGATCACCACCTAGTGGTGAGCTGGCTCCGATGGTGGAGGAAGATGCTGGTCCAATGTGGCAGGCCCAAATGTATTGTGAGGGTCTGCTGGCAGAATCCCCTGTCAGAAGGAGTTTCAACTCCCACCTCCGACAGAACTTTGCTCATGTTCCGGGGGAGGTCGGGGACATGGAGTCCGAGTGGACCATGTTCCGCGCCTCCATTGCTGAGGCGGCCGACCGGAGCTGTGGTCGGAGCCTGTCGTGGCGGCAATCCCCAAGGGATGCCGTCAAGGTGAAGGAGTCCTATCGGGCCTTTTTGGCCAGTGGGAATCCTGAGGCAGCTGATGGGTACCGGCTGGCCAAGCGGAATTCAGCTTAAGCAAAAACTATGGGAGGAGTTTGGTGAGGCCATGGAAAAAGACTTCTGGACGGCTTCGAGCAAATTCTGGTCCACTATCCAGCGTCTCAGGAGGGTTAAGCAGTGTACCATAGACACTGTGTATAGTGGGGATGGGGCGCTGCTGACCTCGACTCGGAACGTTGTGAGTTGGTGGGGAGAATACTTCGAAGACATCCTCAATTCCGCCGACACGCCTTCCCATAAGGAAGCAGAGTCTGGGTTCTCAGAAGCGGCCTCTCCTATCTCTAGGGTTGAGGTCACCGAGGTGGTTAAAAAGCTCCTTGGTGGCAAGGCCCCGGGGGTGGATGAGATTTGCCTGGAGTTCCTAAAGGTTCTGGATGTTGTGGGGCTGTCCTGGTTGACACGCCTCTGCAACATCGCGTGGACATCGGTGACAGTGCCTCTGGATTGGCAGACTAGGGTGGTGGTCCCCCATTTTAAGCCTCCCTGGGAAGGTCTATTCGGGGGTGCTGGAGAGGAGGGTTCATCGTGAAGTCGAATCTCAGATACAGGAGGAGCAGTGTGGTTTTTGTCCTGGCCGTGGAACTGTGAACCATCTCTACATCCTCGGCAGGGTCCTCGAGGGTGTATGGGAGTTCGCCTAACCAGTCTACATGTGTTTTGTGGGATTGGAGAAGGCGTTTGACCGTGTCACTCGGGGAGTCCTTTGGGGGGGGGGGTGCTTCAGGAGTATGGGCTACTGAAGCCCCTGATACTGGCTGTTCGGTCCCTGAACGACCGGAGTCAGAGTTTGGTCTGCATATCCGGCAGTAAGTCGGACTCGTTTCCAGTGACGGTTGGACTCCGCCAAGGCTGCCCTTTGTCACCGATTCTGTTCATAACTTTTATGGAGAGAATCTCAAGGTGCACCCGATGCGTAGAGGGGATCGAGTTTGGTGGCCTCAGTATTGCATCTCTATTTGCAGATGTGGTTCTGTTGGCTTAATCAGGCTGTTATCTCAAACTCTCACTGCAGCGGTTCGCAGCAGAGTGTGAAGCGGCTGGGATGAGAATCAGGACCTCTAAATGGTCCTTCGTCAGAATCAGAATCATCTTTATTTGCCAAGTATGTCCAAAAAAAACACAAGTAATTTGTCTCCGGTAGTTGGAGCCGCTCTAGTACGACAACAGACAGTCAATTGACAGAGAACACTTTTGAGACATAAAGACATTGACAAAAAACAGTCACTGAGCAATAAAGGGTTGCTAGTTACTTGGTAATGCCGGTACTTTAAATTTTTGTTATTTGTATTTATTTTTTTGACAATTGTGCAGAAAGCTGCAGAGTCCTCTAGCACTTAGAGCAGTTCGAAAGACTAATATTGCAATAGTCCCAAGTGGAGGAGTTTAAATATCCTGGGGTCTTGTTCATGAGTGAGGGAAGATTGGAACGGGCGATCAACAGGCAAATAGGTGCAGCGTCTGCAGTGATGCTGACTTTGTATTGGTCCGTTGTGGTAAAGAAGGAGCTAAACCGGAAGGCGAAGCTCTCTATTTACCGGTTGATCTACGTTCCTACCCTCACCTATGGTCACGAGCTGTGGGTCGTGACTGAAAGAACACGATTCCGGATACTAGCGGCCGAAATGAGTTTCCTCTGCAGGGTGTCCCCGGAAGTATGGGTGTCCCTGCTCAAGCTATCCCCCCGCGACCCGACCTCGGATAAGTGGTAGAAAATGGATGGATGGATTTTAAACAACAGGACTGTCGTCCTTAATGTGACAAATACGCAAGACAGTATGACGGGAATGATGGTGAAATGACATTAACTTTGCATTCTCAGCAGTTCTTGCTGACTTTATTAAAATTATTTTTTATATACTTAACTAGAAACAATTCCATATCACAGTGTGATTTTAGTGTTTTAACTATAAACATTCTGATACAAATAATTTTGCTTGTAATCCATTTTTACAATTATGCATTGTATTAAAGAATCAAGGAACATATACTCCCATTTACGCTGTGTACGTGAATGTACCTCACGTACTTACGTACTTCTGGGTACCTGCATACAGTAGTTTGATTCTGAAGAGCAAAATAGGAAATGCAACAGATTTACATAGTTTCCCCCATCCTCTTTCATAGTTGTCATAGAGAAGTATACAACACTCTGGACTGCTCCCTGTGTTATTTGAAGCATTAGAATTTACCAAAGAAACCTTGAAATAAAAATTCCTTCATCTGAATTTGCCAAAACCCTGCTTTTTTTGGATACATGACCCATTTTACGCTTATTGCTCTCTGGCTATATTTGCCACATTTTTCATACTTGACTCAAAGTTTTGCTACTTACAGATCATCAGATGGTAGTATACTGGCCATATGTCACACAGTGACTACACTGAGCAAAAGCATCTGTAAGTGACGTTACGGTTGCGTGGTGTACTTCTCAAGCTCATAATAAAGCCACACACAGTGTTGGGAATGTTCATTTTCTGCACAAATTAGTTCAAAGTTCAGTTCACTGATCCAAAAATAAACTAATTCATGTTCTCAACTCTGCATCACAGCTCCCGCGCCTTCAACCAAATAAGTTCACTTCCGTATTCTACTTCCCATGCATCGGTGACGTAAGGGCCTTGTCACATACACCCCCGGCGTTATTACGTCATCTTATTAGGTCTTTAAGACAGTCTCTGCAGTAAAACTGTGATTTGCAGTTTTGCTTTTCAATGTTATTTGAGGCACAAAATGTGAATTTTAACTGCGATGCGAGACCGCTTAATTCGAGTTTTGCGCTTTCTTGGCTCAATCGGATTGGAGCAGACAGGCTGGAAAATAACATAACTGGGGATGAGAAATTGTTTTATTTGTTTTTGTTTGATTTGCTGTGTTTGTTGAAGCTCTGCTAGCAACAGAATCATTGGAGCCAAGGACCATGCTTCTGTCCAGATCAACATCGCTGAGGTAATGTATTTTTTTTTATATGACAACTGATTACATCACTCTGCCTTCCCCCTGCACCCCAAAAACACACACGCGCGCACACACTGCCACCAACACACATGGAAATAAATAGTAGTGGACCTGTAATTGCAAGGGACAGAAAGTTGGTCAAAGAAATATGGCACAAAAAAGAAGAACGACAAACTTAGTGAGGATAAAATGTGAATCTATATAACTGTTATCTCCAGTTATCTCCCAGAGACTTTTCAATGTCAGGTCACTGGGTAATAAAACAATGTTGATTAATGACATTACAACCTATGAGCTAGACTTTTTGCGACTAAATGAAACTTGGTTAACAGAAAGTAGCTGTAATACCATTTTAAATGAGTCAACACCAGCAAATTTTTATTTTATGAACAAGTGTCGAATAGGAAAAAAGGCAGGCAGTGATGTTGTTATTTTTAAGTCTATTTCAGTCTGAAGAAATTATACTTGGTGAGTTTAGCTCTTTTGAATATCTGTTTTTTAGTTAAAGGTGACCCAAAGGTATTGTTTTAATAATTTATAGACCCCCAAGATACAGTGGAACATTTATGGAGGATTTTTCAGAACAGATAGTTATTTGTACTGACAACTATTTTGTCATAATGCCAGACTAAAGACCTCTTTATACTCCCGTACGCAAGTTTTTAACCTGGACTTAAAAACATTCACAGTTGGGGCTTGCTTCACTTCTGTTGGCAACTTATTCCATTTGTGTGCACCACAATAGCTCAATGGTGCTTCATTTTGTTTGCTTTGGACTATGTGCTCCACTATTTGACCTGAGTTTATATACCATTAGCATTTCTTTCATGTATTGAGGACCTAAACCATTTCGTGATTTATAGACCAGTAGCACAACTTTAAAATCTATTCTAAAGCTGACAAAGAGTCAGTGTAGATACTTTAGAATTGGAGTAATATGCTTTGACCTCTTTGTTCTGGTCAGAACCTGAGCTGCAGCTATTGAATGCTCTTTTGGGGGGAGTCCAGTCAGAAGACCATTACAATAGTCAAGTCTTCTTCAGATGGTAAGGCAGTTTTAGGAATTGATTTGATATGACTGTTGAAAGTCAGGTCGGAATCTATCAGTCCACCAATGTTTTGGACTTGGTCTTTGTTTTTTAAAGAGAGTGAATCCTTGTATTTACTAACAGCAATCCTCTTTATTAACTAAAGCGATTATCTCAGTTGAATTGAAAATTTTGGCTTATTATTTTATTAGACTGACACAATACCTTAATTGAACCGAAGTCATCTGGAGACGCGACTAGATATCTGTGTGTCATCTGCATAGCTATGATATCAAAATTGAAGTATTTGACCTTAGGGTAGCATATACAGGCTGAGCAGGAGTGGTCCAAGAACTGACCCTTGAAGGGACCCCATACGTCATTGCCATTCGATGAGATTGAACACTTCCAATGGTTACAAAATAACTCCTTTCCTCCAGTAGGACCTGAACCATTTAAGGACTGTTCCATTTAGTCCTACCCACATTTCCAACCTGTTCAGCAGTATATTATGATCTACCGTATCAAAAGCCGCACTGAGAGACAACAAGACCAGAATTGACACATTTCCTGATTCAGTATTCAACCTTATATCATATAGCACTTAGATAAGAGCAGATTCTGCAATGTGATGAGTTTGGAAACCTGATTGAAATTTGTCAAAAAGTCAATTTAAGTTCAAGAAAGTTGATTACAAATAACTTTCTCAACAATCTTGGCTATGAAAGGGAGATTTGAGATGGGTCTATAGCTTGCTAACATGGAAGCGTCCAGCGTTCTTTTTGGGAGAGGGTTAATGGCAGCTACTTTAAGAGCTTAAGGAGACTCTCCTGACTGAAGTGAGAAATTTCTTTCCTTTCGGCTTGTCCCGTTAGGGGTCGCCACAGCGTGTCATCCTTTTCCATGTAAGCCTATCTCCTGCATTCTCCTCTCTTACAACAACTGCCCTCATGTCTTCCCTCACGACATCCATCAACCTTCTCTTTGGTCTTCCTCTGGCTCTCTTGCCTGGCAGCTCCATCCTCATCATCCTTCTACCAATATACTCACTCACACTCCTCTGGACGTGTCCAAACCATCAAAGTGTGCTCTCTCTAACTTTGTCTCCAAAACATTGAATCTTGGCTGTACTCCTGATGCTCATTTCTAATTTTATCCAACCTGGTCACTCCTAGAGCGAACCTCAACATCTTCATTTCCCCCACCTCCAGCTCTGCTTCCTGTTGTCTCTTCAGTGCCACTGTTTCTCATCCGTACATTATGGCTGGCCTCACCACTGTCTTGTAAACTCATTATGGAATACAGACACAGTAATTCTCCGCTATACCATGGTTCTTGCTTCGCGGTCCCACTATTTTGCAGATTTCTATTACGGTTGTTGTTTTATTTTCATACTGTTGGTACAATATTTATCCATTGCTTTTGCTCTCTCTCATTATATTGTGTTTAGGCCTGTCACTGTAGCAAATATTGTAGGATGATATATTTTACCAAAAACCATCACGACAAACTATAGTATCGTTGTTTTTTTTATGCCACTCATATGATAGAGCCGAATAATGCAAGCGTGTCTTTTTAAGAGCAAATTACTATTAATTATAATTCTTTGAATAATGAACATTGACATTGTAATGTGGAACACTAAATAAAATTGGATAAAAAATTGAGAATAAAACGGACTCAGGCTCTATTCACAAAAATTGCACTTGAACATATTGAACATTTGACACAGAGGTATAAACGGTTATTATTGCCTTAACAGGCCATATACTGCCAATCACGTTTCCAGTCGGTTAAGTGTCAAGTAGCAACATACTGTATATGGTGCACGCATGCTCATATTATATACATTATAGCATTACTCATTATCGTAAGTGATGTAGCCGTTGAACATGTTGACAAAGCAGTTTTTGAATAAAGGCCCCAGACTTTTGAATAGTAGTACGATCTTGGATCAAAACCTGTTGCTTTGATCATCATACAACTAAAACAAAGGAATTGACTCTGCCATTCCAATACTTTTGGAGGGGACTTTTTCTTTTTTTAAGTTAATAAAACTTAAGCCTCGATTCTTCATCAAGCCGCCTCCAACTGCTTGCCATGGGACTACTTTTTCCAGTTGTCCCGTGTTGCCGTCTCTGGCGGAAATTCGCCTATAGTATATAATTACATTCTCTCTTCACTACTAATGCAGGGATTTCGTTTGATTGTGTGTCCCGCATTTGAGACACAAAAATGAGGAGGGATGGAAAAAGTACGATCAATCTGCGTTTTAGGATGAAGAGCTATGGCTTCGTACTTTCTCATGTTGCTGGAAATTTGTTTTTTTTTTGAGACAGTACTATTTGGTCACATGCATCCTAATTTCTGAATGGTGCGGTTAAAAAAAAAAAAAGTGTACAGGTGCCAAGTCATTTGAGGAAGAAAAAAACATTTCCCCAACTTGAAGCTCACGCATGAAACCCATCGTGGTCTCTCAAACAATCAGAGATAGTGAAGGGCGGGGAGTCTGTCTGATTGGCCGTGTGCGCGTATGTTTTTGAAATGCGGGCGCTCGCGTACACTAAGCTGTTTTCTTACAGTGAGCGTATTGGAACGGCAAGGTCAATTCCTTTGTTGTATCCTGAAGACATTTGGGTATCAGATCAAAAGATGAATATGATACAAAAATTCAGAATTACACCTTTTATTTCATGGTATTTACATCTAGATGTGTTAAACAACAGAGCACTTTCTGTTTGAAGTCACCCGCTTTTCAAGTAAGCACAAGTATTGGAACAGCCGTTATTAAATTAACTTAAAGTGAATAGCATTTAATATTTTGTGGCATAACCCTTACTTGCAATAACTGCATTAAGCCTGCAACCCATTGACTTTACCAGACTTTTGGATTCTTCATTTGAAATGCTTTTCCAGGCCTTTACTGCAGCTTCTTTCAGTTCTTGTTTGTTTCTGGGGGTTTCTCCCTTCATCCTCTTCAGGAGGTAAAATGCATGCTCTGTTGGGTTAAGATCCGGTGATTGATTTGGCCTAGTGAGATCTTCCACTTTTTCCCCCTGATGAAGTTCTTTGTGTTGGCACTGTGTTTTGGGTCATTGTCTTGATGCATAATCAAGCTTCTTCCGATTAGTTTTGATGCAGACTACGACTTCGACTTCCGCATTGGGCGCTGTTTGCACCAATCCAGTTTAAGTACTAGTGACGTTTAAATCTAGTTCACCAATCAAAGGACACAAGTCACATGACCTCACACAATGTCTTCTTTTGGGCTTCCCGGGCATAGTTATTAACACTAGATGAGCCAGCCTGGCTGATCGACGTGCTTACGTTGCGACTATGTTGGGAAGGTTGTCGTTACCATTAAGGCAACGGCGCGGTACTCGTGTTTACATTTAGACGAACAAAAACAACAGCTTTCATGTATTGTAGTATTTGGCTGGCACTTTCTGCCCAAACGTGGATATTTCAGCTCACTTGTAACTTTAGAAAACACCTTTCAGTAAATTGCAGCTGTTCTGACACACAGCATCATCAGAATTTGTACATTCACATTTTTTGTAATTTCTTTTTTAATTGATGTTCATGCTGTGGTTTAAAAAAAATCTGAAGTTACTCACTATTTACTCAGTAATTGAGAAATTATTTCAGTGTACATTTTACTCTTACTCAAGTAAGGTTTTGGAGGACTACTCTTTACTTTTACTTGAGTCACATTATTGTCAGGTAACAGTACAACTGAGTACAATGTGTGGCTACTCTACCCACCTCGGAGCGTACATCCTCTATTGCCATTTGCTACATTGAAGCAACGTCTTTGCTCATCAGATCAGCTAGTGTTGTATTTGTTACACTGGTCTTTTGTATTTTCACATTGAGGTGCTGCGGGTCGTGGCCCTGGTTGTGGTCCCAGCGGAACCGCGAAGCACATGTAACATCGGCGACAAGAGCTGATCTGTTTGTACATTTTGTATTAATTAGGAAACATGCCTCCAATTATCTAATTAGTTTACTGATGTCAATGTAAAATGTATTAAGCGACAGAGCGATGTCAGGGATTATGTCACAACAGAATGAACTAAATTCAAATTCAGAAATGGCCAATAAAAACAGAAAAATATTGTACTTAATATTTTCCTGCAGGATGCATTTGGCATTAGCCTTAGAAGTTGGTAATAGTGAAAAATGAAGTGAAACAGACAATGATTTTTGTCAATTCTTTTCCCAATGAGAGTTCTTAAAAAGGATTTAAGTTGGAGGCCAAAACAAAAAAATCAAACGAGAGATCCCTGGACTCATTGTTAAAAGCGTTTCAGCTTCCCAGTGACAAGGACTGGCTACGTGTGGCTCAAGGTTTAGCCACATGAACACACGTGATGATGTGGCTAACTGGACACACGATTTTTATACTGTGAAGCCACATTGGCTAAGAGGTTTCATGACCCAGTGCCAACCCTGACTGTATATACCAATAGTATAAAACTGGGAGGACTGGCCTTTGAATTTGTTAAATAAGTGGGTCCCCGAGGCAGAGAAAATTCCCTCGATAATTTTTTTTATACTGGAAGTAGTCGAAGCACTTGAGTACTTGGTGCAACCTGACATCCAAGCAACGCCTTTTTCAGAGAAGTCCTTACCTTTTTCAGCAAGACAATGCCAAGCCACATTCTGCATGTTACAAAAGCTTGGCTTTTTTAGTTAAAGTGTGAGTACTAGACTGGCCTACCAGCATTCCAGACTTGCCACCCATTGAAAATGTGTGGCACATTATGCAGCACAAAATACAACGGAGAACCCGGACTGTTGAGCAACTGAAGTTGTACATCACACAAGAATGGGAAAGAATTCCACCTCCAAAGCTTCAACAATTAGAGTCCTCAGTTCCCAAATGCTAGCAGTGGTAAACATGCCACTGTCCCAGCTTCTCTGGAACATGTTGAATTCAAAATGAGTGAATAGTTGGTTAAAAAAAAAAAAAGTTTACCACCTTGAACATTAATTTTCTTATCTTTTGTAGTCATCAACCTTTTTGAAACTTGGAGCTGCTTTTTGGGTACTGATTAATCCGAAGGGCTATCAGCTTGATACAGACTGCAAAATAACATTTGCTCAAATTAACTTTACTGGTTAGCACATCTGCCTCACAGTTCTGAGAACCCTGGGTTCAAGTCCGGGCTCTCCTTTGTGGAGTTTGCATGTTCTTCCCGTGTCTGTGTGGTTTTTCTCCGGGTACTGCAGTTTCCTTCCACATCCAAAAATACGCATGGTAGGTTAATTGAAGACTAAATTGTCCATAGGTGTGAATATGAGTGTGAATCATTTGTCTATATGTGCCCTGCGATTGGCTGGCAACCGGTGCAGGTTGTACCCCGCCTCTCACCCGCAGTTAGCTGGGATAGGCTCCAGCATACCCGTGATCCTAGTGAGGATAAGCAGTCCGGAAAATGAATGAATGGATGGATGAATGTTGTAAATAAATATCTTCGTTTTCGTGATGACATTAATTTCTCACGTTAGAAGATAAATAAAATTAACATGCAACAGTTCCATAAATCTCTTCCAGTATTTATGTTTGCAGATCACGTCCACACCATTCCTAGAAGAATCACAATGTTCCTACACTAGTAAACTATCTTTAGAATAGGCCGGGGTGGTCCTTGGGGGCTACTAGGTGCCCGCGGGCACTACGTCGGTGACCCCTGAAGTGTATTCCATTGAATATGGGTTTAAAAGGACTTTCATATCATTGTCTTATGTTTTTTTGTTTGTTTGCTTTTTCCGCAATGCCCCAATGTCTGCTGTAGGTGGACAAGGTCACTGGTCGCTTCAATGGTCAGTTCAAGACCTACGCCATCTGTGGCGCCATCCGCAGGATGGTGAGTGATCTCCATTGTTTTTGAAATTTATAATGTTTTGATAAGGCTTTTGAAGGGTTAATTGCTTATTTCTAAAGTGTGTGCGTCTTCTCACCTAAATGCAAAACAGGGAGAGTCTGATGATTCAATCCTCAGGCTGGCAAAGAATGATGGAGTTGTTGCTAAGTAAGCCGACTTTCTTAGATGTCGTCATCACTTAATTTGAGTTGTAATGTGCTTTTTTTTCCATCCACAGGAACATCTGAGTGATCAACATTTGTTCAATAAAATGTGACATTCATATGCTTATTGGTCTTGTTTTTATTTTTAAAATATACTTATTCATACACACAACAGTTGACCAGTATTTATTTATAACCCCAATTTCAATGACGTTGGGATGTTGTGTTAAACATAAATAAAAACAGAATACAATGATTTGCAAATCATGTTCAACCTATATTTAATTTAATACACTACAAAGACAAGATATTTAATGTTCAAACTGATAAACTTTGTTTTTAGCAAATAATCATTAACTTAGAATTTTATGGCTGCAACACGTTCCAAAAAAGCTGGGACAGGGTCATGTTTACCACTGTGTTACATCACCTTTTCTTTCAACAACATTCAATAAACGTTTGGGAACTGAGGACACTAATTGTTGAAGCTTTGTAGGTGGAATTCTTTCCCATTCTTGCTTTATGTACAGCTTCAGCTGTTCAACAGTCCTGGGTCTCCGTGGTCGTATTTTACGCTTCATAATGCGCCACACATTTTCAATGGGAGGCAGGTCTGGACTGCAGGCAGGCCAGCCTACTACCCACACTCTTACTACGAAGCCACGCTGTTGTAACGTGCAGAATGTTGTTTGGCATTGTCTTGCTGAAATAAGCAGGGGCGTCCATGAAAAAGACGTTTCTTGGATGGCAGCATATGTTTCTCCAACACCTTTCAGCATGAATGGTGCCTTCACAGATGTGCAAGTTACCCATGCCATTGGCACTAACATAGCCCCATACCATCACAGATGCTAGCTTTTGAACTTTGCGTCCATAACAGTCTGGATGGTTCTTTTCTTCTTTGGCCCGGAGGACACGATGTCCACAATTTCCAAAAACAATTTGAAATGTGGACTCGTCGGACCACAGAACACTTTTCCACTTTGCATCAGTCCATCTCAGATGAGGTCGGGCCCAGAGAAGCCGGCGGCGTTTCTGGGTGTTATTGATAAATGGCTTTTGCTTTGCATAGTAAGAGTTGTAAGTTGCATTTAAGGATGTAGCACCGACCTGTATTTACTGACATTGGTTTTCTGAAGTGTTCCTGAGCCCATGTGGTGATATCCTTTACTCATTGATGTCAGTTTGATGTAGTGCCGCCTGAGGGATCGAAGATCGTGGGCATTCAATGTTGGTTTTCGGCCTTGCCGCTTACATGCAGTGATTTCTGCAGATTCTCTGAACCTTTTGATGATATTATGGGCCGTGGATGATGAAATCCCTAAATTCCTTGCAATTGTAAGTTGAGGATCATTGTCCTTAAACTATTTTCTCACGCACTCGTTCACAAAGAGGTGAACCTCGCCCCATCTTTGCTTGTGAATGACTGAGCAATTCAGGGAAGCTCCTTTTATACCCAATCATGGCACCCACCTGTGCCCAATTAGCCTGTTCACCTGTGGGATGTTCCAAACAGGTGTTTGATGAGCAGTCCTCAACTTTCTTTTTTGCCACCTGTCCAAGCTTTTTTGGAACGTTTTGCAGCCATAAAATTCTAAGTTAATGGTTACTTGCTAAAAATTTGATAAAAAAAAAAAGTTTTATCAGTTTGAACATTAAATATCTATTTGTAGTGTACTTAATTAAATATAGGTTGAAACATGGTGTGCAAATCATGGTATTCTTTTTAATTTTTTTATTTTTATTTATATATATATATTTTTTATTAATTTAACACAACGTCCCAACTTTCCAGTAGTCAGGGAGCTGTTGATAAGGTGAGTGAACTAGAAAGTCTCGAACTCAAAGTTCCTAGAATGTAGCCACCTTCCTATAAGAGATTGATAATAAAGGTTTGTCGTCATTTCGCCTCAAGTTAAACTTGTAAAAATATGATGGTGCCTCCCATATCTATCAAATATCTTGATTTATAACGCTGTAATTTAAAATTCCGATAACCTGGAAGTGTCGCAGTCGACGCTTCCAACTCATCGTTTTCTTCCTAATTACGCACAATTTGTTATCCCCCAATATACGCTACAGAGTGGTGGCCCCGAGTGAGGAGATACTAAGTTTTATTCCTAACCCAAACAAACCCCCCCGATATTTTTGCAATAAACCAAGACGACAGCCGCCATCTTGGCAGGGTCATGTCTGACACGTCCACTACTATCTAGATTGTGGCTATGTGTGAGCACATTCCGTTACCATAGCGCCCGAGCACTTACTAACAAGAGAAACGAAGATTAGCCCTAACGAAACTAGCGCTGTTGTTGCATTGCAAATTTTATTTGGATATCCGTTTTATGCGCTGCATGCTTTGAACTGTGAGGAGATTTCCTATGTAAAGTTCTGTTGAAAAGTGTTCGGACGGTCCTCGTCTTCTTCCCGCTATGCTCTGGAGTTGCTAACCAGATGAGCTATATGCCCGTTATGGTTTTGGGAATTTTATTCTGAGTTTCGCTGTGTAAATAGGAGGTTTGGGAAGTTTCTGGTCACAAGAACGTTTTCTATACCGAGAATCCCGTTTACACGTCAGTCAAACGCTGAGCTAGAGTGCTAGCTCTTTGTGTGTAAAAACAAAACAAAAAACCCGTGGCACCCACGACGGTCACCGTTTTCGCTTTGTGTTAAAATCAGAAGCCTCTCACTGAACGCCATTTGGTCATTTATAGACTCAAGGCTTCGTAATTCGTCTTTCTGTTTGGAGAGACGTGACGTTGCCACCTTGGTTTCTTCCTTCGTGGTGTTATCCATAGCATAAGCTCCGGGTTGTCCTCGAGTGCCCTTTTTTTTGTAAAGAAAAAGGAAAACTTGATTTGATTTAAATTTTTCCGAAAACATTTTATTTTTAACTTTTCTTTTGGAATGATTTTTTTCAGGAATTTATTTGCATTATTAATTTGTTTATTATTTTCTTTTAATTCCTTTATTTTTTTATTTTTTGGGAATTTCTTTTTTTGTTGAAAAAATTTATTTTTTTATATATTATTTTTTGGGGGGGATTTTTATTTCTTTTAATCGCTTGTTTTTGATGCCTCTTCACCTCCAACTGGTGAGACCCCTCGGGGCCCTCATCTGGGTCCTCCTCACCATCTGCCACCATGTGTCGCCTTATGTCTTGTTCCTTCGATTGTTTGGGAAGAACTGCATCTTTTTGTCCTTCAGCCGTGTCAACAAGGCCAATGTTCTCCTTTCAAGCCGCTGAATGAAGCCCCATCTTTCCTCAAATGAGTCACACTTAACGGCATACATAAATCATCCAAGGCTGAAATATTATTACCAGCTTTGACTTTGTCCAACTCCTTTCTCACATAATCATATGCTGGGGTTGACTCCTTTGGTGAGCTGTGTGCTGTGTGTTCTCCTTTCGTCCCAGAAATCCACCAAGTTGGCTTCCTGTGTTGTCAATCCGATCGTGTTCCCACGGTCTTTTGGCCCCTGAGGGAGAAGCCACACTAGAGAGCATATTAGTGGGGCAGCGGGAGAGCCCGCCACCGGTCTCCTCCCGGTGGGACGTGCCCGGAACACCTTACCGGGGAGGCGTCCGGGAGGCACCCGAATCAGATGCCCCAGCCACCTCATCTGGCTCCTCTCAATGCGGAGGAGCAGCGGCTCTACTCTGAGATCCTCCCGGATAACCGAGCTTCTCACCCTACCTCGAAGGGAGAGCCCGGACACCCTGCGGAGGAAACTCATTTCGGGATCTTGTTCTTTCGGTCACGACTCACAGCTGATGACCATAGGTGAGGGTAAGAACGAAGATCGACCGGTAAATTGAGAGCTTCGCCTTTCGGCTTAGCTCCTTCTTTACCACAACGGACCGATACAAAGTCTGCATCACTGGGGCAGAATCTCATCCCCGATCTGGAGAGGGCATGCCTTTTCCGACTGAGGACCATGGTCTCAGATTTGGAGGTGCTGATTCTCATCCCAGCCGCTTCACACTCGGCTGGGAACTGCTCCAGTGAGAGTTGGAGCTCACGGCTTGATGAAGCCAACAGAACCACATCATCAGCAAAAAGCAGAGATGCAATACTGCAGCCACCAAACTGGACCCCCTCTACACCTTGGCTGCGCCTAGAAATTCTGTCCATAAAAGTTATAAACAGAATCGGCGACAAAGGGCAGCCTTGGCGGAGTCCAACCCTCACCGGGAACGAGTCCGACTTACTGCCGGATATGCGGACCAAACTCTGACTCCGGTTGTACAGGGACCGAACAGCCCGTATCAGGGGGTTCGGTACCCCATACTCCCGAAGCACCCTCAACAGGACTCCCCGAGGGACACGGTCGAACGCCTTCTCCAAGTCCACAAAACACATGTAGACTGGTTGGGCGAACTCCCATGCACCCTCGAGGACCCTGCCGAGGGTGTAGAGCTAGTCCACTGTTCCACGGCCAGGACGAAAACCACACTGCTCCTCCTGAATCTGAGATTCGACTACCCGACGAACCCTCCTCTCCATCACCCGCCAGCTCCGCCCCTCTCTTCACCCGAGTGTCCAAGACATGCGGCCGCAAGTCCGATGACACGACCACAAAGTCGATCATCGAACTGCGACCTAGGGTGTCCTGGTGCACGTGTGCACACCCTTATGCTTGAACATGGTGTTCGTTATGGACATTGACGCTCTCCAGCACTCCCTCCAAGGACTCCAAAAAGGGTGGGTACTCTGAACTGCTGTTTGGTGCATAGGCACAAACAACAGTCAGGACCCATCCCCCCACCCGAAGGCGGAGTGAGGCTACCCTCTCGTCCACCGGGGTGAACCCCAATGTACAGGCGCCGAGCCGGGGGGCAATAAGTATACCCACACCTGATCGGCGCCTCTCACCGTGGGCAACTCCAGAGTGGAAGAGAGTCCAACCCCTCTCGAGTGGACTGGTACCAGAGCCCAAGCTGTGTGTGGAGGCAAGTCCCACTATATCTAGTCGGAACTTCTCGACCTCACACACCAGCTCGGGCTCCTTCCGAGAGAGAGGTGACATTCCACGTCCCTAGAGCCAGCTTCTGTAGGGGATCGGATCGCCAAGGTCCCCGCCTTCAGCCACCGCCCAGCTCACATTGCACCCGACCCCTATGGCCCCTCCCACAGGTGGTGAGCCCATGGGAAGGGGGACCCACGTTACCCTTTCGGGCTGTGCCCGGCCGGGCCCCATGGGTGCAGGCCCGGTCACCAGGCGCACGCCTTTGAGCCCCACCACCAGGCCTGGCTCCAGTGGGGGGTCCTGGTGACCCACGTCCTGGCAAGGGAAAACGAAGTCCATGGGTGATCCTGCCAGGGGCATAAAGCCCCAGACAACTTAGCTCCTAGGATCACTGGGACACACAAACCCTTCCACCACGACAAGGTGACGGCTCAGGGAGGGGGGGGGGGGGGGGGGGGGGGGGGGGGCGTGGGCAACTCTAATCACTGCTTAATTCACTTAATACCAACATAAAGCAAAAACTTAAATGTGCAGAGCCTACGGTGAAAACTGTGAAGAAGTGGACCAATGAAGCAAAGATAGAACTTCAAAGCTGTTTAGACTGCACAGACGGGAGTGTCTTTGAAACTGAACTGGCCCTCTAGATGAATATACGGACACTGTTACATCCTATATCAGTTTCTGTGAAGATGTGTGTGTACCAACAAAGTTAATTAAAAAAAATGCAGTAAAGCTAGAAAAACAGTTTACCACGAATGACTCTAAATCAGTCTGCCGTGGATTACAATCGCTAACAGATGACAAGCGACCATCCCCCCAAGCAGAGAACAATAAAGAACTAGCTGACGACTTGAACACCTTCTACTGCAGATTTGGAAAGGACACTTTCACACCCCACACCCAGCCAGCCACACCACCGAGCACCATCACACCTCTTACTCCCCCTCCTGCGTTGACCGGCCACGAACAGGATTTGAGTTGTAACTTCAAACAACAAAAGATCAACAAAGCAGCAGGCCCAGACCTTGTGTCCCCATCCTGCCTCAAAGTCTGCGCAGACCAACTCGCTCCAGTATTCACACAGAGCTTCATAAGATCTCTGTAACTGTGCGAGGTACCATCCTGTTTCAAATGGTCCACCATCATCGCAGTCCTCAAGAAACCTGCAAACTCGGGTCTGAATGACTACAGCCTGTTGCCCTGACATCTGTGGTCATGAATTCCTTTGAACGCATCGTGCTGGACCATCCCAAGAGCATCACAGGACCCCTGCTGGACCCCCTGCCGATTGTCTACCAAAGGTCTGTGGATGACGCAGTCAACATGGGACTTCACTTCATCCTAGAAGACCTTGACGGCGCAGGGACCAATGCAAGGATCCTGTTTGTGGACTTCACCTCTGTGTTCAACACAATCATCCCCAAACTCCTCTCCAAGCTCCTCCAGCTCAGCGTCTCGCCTGCCATCTGCCAATGGATTTACAGCTTCGTCACGGGCAGGACACAGCAGGTGAGGCAGGGTGACACCACCTTATTCACACGCACCATCAGCACGAGGGTCTCCAAGGATGTGTCCTTTCTCCGCTCCTCTTCTCCCTCAACATTAATGACTGCAGGAAGTGGAGCGCTACAGCTTTGGTGCTGCCGACATTACCTGGAGCTGAACATGCTCAAGACTGTGGAAATGATAGTGGACTTCAGGAAGCATCCTTCGCCACAGCTGCCCCTCACGCTGTCCAACTGCCCTGTGTCAACCGGCAAGACCTTCAAGTTCCTGGGAATTACAGTCTCTCAAGACCTGAAGTGGGAGACCCACATAAACTCTATCCTCAAAAACACCCAGCAGAAGATGTGCTTCCTGTGGCTTCTGAGGAAGCATGGCCTGACACAGGAGCTGTTGAGGAAGTTCTACACAACAGTCATTGAATCGGTTCTGTGTTCATTCATCACAGTTTGGTTTGGTGCTGCTGCAAAGAAGGACAAAATCCGACTGCAAGGGACAGTCAGGACTGCTGAGAAAGTCATCGGTACCCCCCTACCCTCTCTTGAGGACTTGCACGCTGCCAGAACTAAGATAAGAGCTTGCAAAATCCTCTTGGACCCTCCACACCCTGGTCTTTAATCTCCTTCCCTCAGGTAGGCACTATCAAACAATGCAAACCAAAACCAGCAGTCACTCCAACAGCTTCTTCCCTCTTACCATTAACTTCTTAAACAGTTAACTTACAATTGTAACATGCTGCCAATTTTGCACATCGCTGTTGGGACACCACTACATTATTCGTGCACTCACTTTGCATATCTGTTATTGACCAATACTGGTCACTAATGTGCTTGAGATTTATCTGCACCATTTGCACAATTGTCACTGTCCCAGATTTTCGCACTACTAGTCATTTTAAACTGCTTAAATTTCCTGAGGTCTCTGCACTATTTGCACAATTGTCACTATATACCAGTTATCGCACTATTAGTCATTCCAAACCGCTCGGAATTGCTTGAAGACTGCATCATTTGCACAATTGTCATTGAATCAGCATTACCACGTTACTGGCAACCCTTCATTGCTAAGTAACTCTCCGTAGTGTGTTCTTATGTCCTAAAACTATTGTCACAATGGCTGTTGTCATACTAGAGCGACTTCAACTACCGGAGACAAATTCCTTGTGTGTTTCTGACAACACTTGGCAAATAAAGATGATTCTGATTTGGATTTGTAATCCTATTTATACTATACCATATTTGTCTAGTAGTTTTCATTGGAATTACTATATATATACACTACGAGGCTTTACACGATCAGGATTTTTCGGCCAAGCACCGATCAGCAAGATTAAGAAAACGATAACCGATCACCGATCCGATCACAAGATGGAGGAATGTGTCTATTTAAATGAACTGTTCATTTACTGTATATATTTGTGTATTTAATTGCTAAAAAAATTATATTTACAATAAATGTATCTTTGTTCCGCTATTTATGCCAGTGAGGCATAGTGACAGAGAACAAATGAATGGTCTTCTATTAGATAGCAGGAAGTAAATACAGTAATTAATGCATCCACTTTTTGTGACATTTTTGTTTGTTGGTGTGCCATGAGATTATTCAATTGTAAAATATGTTCCTTGGCTCCATAAAGGTTGGAAATCACTGCTCTCGTCAGTCAGGTCAAACCAACATTACAACATGACAGAAATAATGGGTGCTAACTTAATGTAATTAAATTACTTCACCCACACCGGAACTTTAGCGCATGATTCGACAGAATGCCAGTACAACCGTCAGTGCTAGCAGTAGCTTGCTTGGCTACATAACGTTTTTGTTGCCTGCTTGCGAGCCGTATCGTATTAAAAGTACATGAACATACCTCAAGCTATCCTTAAACGAATCTCCTCTCCTGTCCTGAGCACCGGTGACCACCAACACACGTTTTCCCCCATTTTGTCCTTATAATATAGTTGGCACGATCCACTCTTGTTCTTGTCGTCGCCACGGTAACAAGTGTATCATAAAAAACGGGATGCGGTGGTATCGGAATACAATACTACTATTGCAGTAGTCTGACATACTGCAATCGTGAAAGAGAAAATTTGTCTTGTAGTCTGATCCTGGCATTACGTGTTGTCTGTCCCACACCGCTGACATTTATTTATGTATTTTTTTATTTTTATATAACTTTATTGGCCACTGATGGTGTAGTGGTACACTCTCCTGGCTTTGGTGCAGGCAGCATGGGTTCAGTTCCCACTCAGTGACGGTGCCAATGTGAGTGCGAATGGTCGTCTGTGTCTATATGTGCCCTGCGACTGACTGGCGACCAGTTCAGGGTGTAGTCCGCCTTTCGCCCGAAGTCAGCTGGGATAGGCTCCAGCATCCCGCGACCCTAACCAGGATAAGCGGTGTTGAAAATGGATGGACTTTATTGGCCATCAGATATTTACAGTACTACGTCAAAAGACATGCGACAAGGTTAAAAATATACTAGCTTTTGGATTCAAATATACTGTGCACCATGGTGATGTTAATGCCTTTTGCGGAGCCGATCAAAGACGTCATTGATCGGATCGGTGAATGACATTAAAGCCGATCCGCCGATCAGCATAAAATGCTAATTATTGTCCGATACCAATCAGGCCGATAAAATCGGTGTAAAGTCTATACACTACTGGTCAAAAGTTTTATTACACACCATTTTTTTCTATTTAAAATTTTTTTTTTTAATTCAAGTACTTCAAGTGCAATGAGTATCTTGAAATGAGACAAACTAAGATACAGTAAGTGGTGAATAGGTACAGAGGTTGAATTTATTTTTTTTTTTACTAAAAAACTAAAAAAACAGAAATGGCGCGTTTTAAAAATTTTTGACAGGTCAAAGGTTTCAGAACTTTTTTTCCCCATTTTTTTAAAATGTGTGATCAGCTGTGATATCTGCTCAAGGTGGCCACTTTAATGAATCAAAGGTTTAGAACAATTTTTTTCCTTCAAGATTGATTCCATGACTTCTTTGGTAACTTGAATAGTGTATTTATTTCTGTGCTTTCATTACAGAGTAAAATGAGAAATTGAACTGCATAAATTTCAATTTTAAAAAAGCTAGAAAAATTGTGGTGTTCTAAAACCTTTGACCGCTCGTGTATCGTTTCATCAGACAGTACATTTGGAAGTAAAACTAGGTTTTGATTATTATTTATTATTAGTACTGTATTATATTATGATACTAGAATTTGAGCAAATAAACATTACTTGTGGGTTGTTATGGCTTCCCTCCTGTTCAAGCGCGCTCACGGTGACAGCAGGCCAGGCGCGCGACACAAGGAGGAAGGGTTTCTGCTCGCACCCTAAGAGTGATTGACAGCCGGTGTAAACGTTAACCGCTCGCTGCTCGGATTTGGGGAATCCTCCAGTGTGCGCTGGGATGAAGATGGATTTTTGAACATCCACTAGGGTTCGGACGTTGGTAATAAGGAAGACTGAAGACATCGTTGTACGGTTGCGCCTGAAAAATTGGTGAGTGTTTCCTCTCTCTGCGTTAGCATGTAGGCTAACACTGCTGGTGTTTGTCATCCTTGGATTAGTGAGGGAGCCAATGCTAGCGGGCTAACCAGAACGCGGATAAAGGCGCTGGAGATTATCCGGTCTAAAGAGCACTGTCCCGCCTGACTCTGGTAGCTCACCAAGCGGCTGTGTGAAACCCGCAAGCCATTCAGTTATAATTCCAATGTCAGCGAAGTACTTCTCAACTCAGCACGTTTAGTATATTTTTTTTTCAACGGAGAAAGTAGAATTCAGATTCAATGAGATTGTTTTCTGATGGGTCTGTTTTTACGACGATATCGGAGTTTATTGTGTGTGTACAATGTACTAGCATTTAAAGTTAAGTCTTCCAAGTTGTTCACACAAACCTGCTTCTATTCTTAGTTGCACTCTTAATCTATCTTTAAATCCTAAAGATCAAGTGCTGCAAGTGGGCTGTTGTAAATTTTTGAAAAAACAAATTTTAAAAGTGTGGTATTCTATGATAAATATTTCATACCTGCATCAATCATTAATCAGAGTACTCAAACGGTAGATTACTGCGGTCAAGCCAGCCTCCACTCGTAAAGTAGCAGTCAATCCAGCCGCCCCTAATTTTGTTCATACTCGGCATTACGGTAATAGGTCGGCAACTGGCGGCGAAAAAATAAAAGCCTCCCAATAATACGGACGTCAGTACTCTTCGGTTAAGGAATGCAACCTGCAAAGTTAATTTGAATCTTGAGATACATTAAAAAAATTACTTTATTTGATATCTTAGGAAAACTTAATGGTAATGGGCTGCACTTATATAGCGCTTTATCTACATCATCACAGTGCCCAAAACGCTTTACAAAGCCTCACATTCACACACACACACATTCATAAACCAATGGGCGACTGCTGCCATGCAAGGCACTGCCAGGCCCACTGGGAGCAAATTAGGGTTCAGTGTCTTGCCCAAGGACACTTCGACATGCGGACAGTTGTAGCAGGGATTCAAACCTGTTCTACCTACTGAGCCAAAGCCACCCCAACATAATCCCATTGGTATCGCAAGACAAGTCCAGATCTGTGTGACAGACCACCAAGGACTCCACGAAAAGAAGTTTGATGAAGAGCTGATATTGTATTTCAAAATAAAAA